>NC_090845.1:86517376-86819876 GCF_028021215.1 Eschrichtius robustus
ATAGGCTAGGTGTGGAGAGAAAAACTCAGCAAAACCTAGAGATCAGAATCCACTCTGTGTCCCATCCTTTCTGCATGGCCCAGCCAATATTTGTTTACCAGACATTTGCTTTTCCATCTCCATGTGAATTGCCTTCCTCCCATTTGAAGTCCCAAACCACTACCCCCAACATCTTCTTTTGTCTTTAGCTGAAGATGGTATTTAAGGTGAGGATTTTGGCCACTTGGGAGAGTTATTCAGTTTTCCTGGGTCTCTCCCATGTATACATGTTATTCAAATTTGTTTGATTTTCTCCTGTTAACCTGTCTCATGCTAATTTAATTCTTAGGCAGTCGGAGGAACTTAGAAGGGTAGAAGAAAATTTCTTCCTTCCAAGCATAGTGGTTATCTAAAAGTGAAGGAAATATCTAAAAGAGGGCAATGAGCTTTGAAAAGTGGAAAGTAGAACTTCAGAATATGAGAACATCTCCAAAGTCACTTTTCTCAGAATAGTGAAGTAGAAATTTGGAAATGCCAGTTGTGAACTGAGGATGAACAAACAGTTTTGTGCTGTATGATCTAGTTTAAAGGAAGTCACTGTTGGGAGGTGAGGTTTACACCTTCATCCTTTGCTCTGTGATGCTGAGTTAAATCCTTCACCCTCCAGTAAAAATCCCTGCTCGTTTCAAGTTTTTACCCTCTGGCTATGCCACAATCAGTTCCTCTTCCTCTTCCTTACATACTGACTACTGGCTCACTATCTCACACTCGGTGAAGACTTTGCTTTCTATGCTGACCGAATTTGCTGTCATTTGGAGATTTAGGATTTGTATGGACAATCCATCCAACTTCAGTTCAGGGGTTCCCAAGTTGGCTTGCACATTAGAAATATCTGTAAAAGTTTTTTAAAAGTGCATATGCCTGAGTTCCACCTACCATATCAGAATCTCTCAGGATGGGGGCCCTACATTCTGTAACCTGTAAAACCACCACAGATGATTCTGATATACCATCAGAATTGCAGCTGTCTTGCAGCCTTGGGTTTTGTCTGCTTCTACTCCTACCTCTGCGTTCAACATCATGGCTACACTGTAGACATTTTCATTACACTACAATTCTGTACCCAGTTCCAATGTGTGGCTTTTTCCCACGCAAGCAATTCTCTGACACCAGCTGGGTGTCCTACAATTCAACTCAATTCTGACACTATCTACTCAAAGATAGCATCAGATTCCACAAATTAAGGGGTCAGTCCCACAAGACTGCCCCTCACTTCAGATGCCCATCTAAAGTCCAAGTTGTTACCTGTGCTACTGACTGACTGGCTATCAATCTGAGGTTCCCACAACCCCCTCCGTGGGTTCAATTAATTTGCTAGAGTGGCTCACAGGACTCACAAAACCAGTTGACTCACTAGATTACTGGTTTACTACAAAAGATATTAAAGAATACAAATCAACAGCCACATGAAGAGATACATAGGGCAAGGTCCTGAATACAGGAGCTTCTGCCCCTGTGGAGTTTGGGGCCAGCATGTAGATGCATTCTGGTTCACCAACCTGGAAGCTCTCTGAACCTCATCCTTTTGTGCTTTTATGGAGGCTTCATTACAGAGACATGATTGATTAAATCATGGACCATTGGTGATTGATTCTACCTGCAGCCCCTCTCCCCTCCCTGGAAATCAGGGGATGGGACTGAAAGTTTCAACCCTTACATTCTGGTTGCTTCCCCTGGCAATCAGCCCCTCATCTTTAGAGGATTTCCAAAGTCAGCTCATTAATATCAACTCAGTTGACAAAGGGGTTTGTTATGAATAACACGATGATACTGAGCAGGACCCTGTGGGGTTCCTGGGCACAAAAGCCTTCCTGTGTCCCCCATTTCTTGATTACAGGAAACAGTCTTCATTCAGCCTCTATGACCTTCCCTGAGTTCCAACAAGCGGGTTCAAACAGTTGCTAATTAGGGAAGGGAGAGGATGCAGAGACAAGGGAGGAACAGTCAAAAAAAAAAAACAACACAGTAGTACAGCCTTGGGGCAGGGGCCAGGTTTCCCCTCAAGGGATACACATAACAATATCTTTGAGCTGTTTTGCAGACACTGAGACCCCCACCAGGTGGGAGAAGTTAACTGCGTGCTGCCCACAAGCACATAGACCCCAGACAGGTTGGAACCGGAAGGTTGATGATGCTGACGACCGCTTACCTCACCACCAACTAATCAGAAGAATGTCCAGAAGCTGATCACGCCCTCTTTGAACCATGACTATAAAACTTCTCACTACCTACCACCTCCAGGTTGGGACACACAGTTTTGAGGGCATTAGCCTGCTGTGACCCCTTTTACCTGGCAAAGCAATAAAGCTATTCTTTTCTACTTCACCCAAAACTCTGTCTCCAAGATTTAATTCGGTGTCAGGGTACAGAGGCCATATTCGGCTTCAAAGACACCCATTTCGGCTTTATGGCTCTGAAGGGATTTCAGGAACTGAGGACAAGAGGCCAAATATTATGACAGAAGATGCTCCCATCGCTCTTATTGCTCAGGAAATTCCAAGGGTTTGGGGAAGCTGTAAGCCAGGAATCGTGGACTAAAGACCAAAATATTTATTATACATCACAATATCACAATTACTTTAAACCACACCACGTAAGAAATCTTACACTCCAAGAATCCATTCTCTGGTTATAACCTCCAAGTTTTCCAACTCATTTGTTCCCCAAACCCATTACAGCTGCTCTCTCCTATAAGTGAGACATTCACTACCTTGACTACTGTACTCCAATTTCCTCTAGTCTATTTGCCCCTTACTGGCCTCTCCCAAGTCACATAACCTGTCCCTTCTGCTGTATCAGCCCAGCAAAAATGCAACCCTCAGGTATTCAAAATTATTCTCACTCCCTTCCTTTGCCCAATCCCATTTATTCTCCACACTGCAGCCTGAGTAACCTTTTCAAACGCAAATTTGATCATATGGTGGACTGCCCTCCCCAACTTGCTTTACTTAAGCCTTCAAATGGCTCCCCATGATTCTTAGGATAAAGTCCAAACTCCATAACCTGCCATATAAGACTAGTTATAATTTGCACCCTGTGTACATTTCTGCTCTGCTATCTCTCCTCTTCATCCACGCTAAAATCCTTGTACTTTCACCTACACTCATCATGATGTTTCCCATTTATGAGTGTGTTCCCTCTGCCTCGCATGTCCCCAGCCCTCTCCTTGCAAGCCTAACTCCTATTTATCCTTTAAAGACTCATCCCAGGTGGCACCTCCTCCCAAATTTAGTCTTAAAGGTGACATGGCTTCAAAGACTCAAAGAGAGACTTCAAAGTCTCTCTCAGAGTCTCTCTCAGAGACTTCTGAGACTTCAAAGACTCAGAACTCTAGCAAAGTTCTTCAAGATTATATTTCCATTTTTTATTGTGGTATGAACACTTAACATGAGATCTACCCTTCTGACAAACTTTTAAGTGCACAATACAGTATTGTTAACTATAGGCATGATGTACCACAGAGCTCTAGAACTCATTCATCTTGTGTAACAAACTTTACACCTGTTGAACAGTATCTCCCCATTTCCCCCTCTCCCCAACTCTTGGAAACCACTATTCTACTCTCTGTTTCTATGAGTTTGACTATCTTAGGTACCTCGTGGAAGTGGAATGATATAGTACTTGTCTTTTTGTGACTGGCTTATTTCACTTAGCATAATGTCCTCCAGGTTCATCTGTGTTGCCACATATGGCAGGATTTCCTTCTTTTTAAAGGCTAAATGTATTCCGTTGTATATAGACACCACATTTTCTTTCAATTCTCTGTGCACTTTACACAGTAAATTTGGTACCTACACTCAGGGTGATATTAAAATAGTGAGCAATAAGAACAGATGCCTAACCAGTGCATACAGGTTGTATACCAACCCTGCTTAGACCACAAAAATACCGTAATATTTAAAGACATTTTTTTCCTTTCCTGTCTCCTCTTCCCTTCATCGGCTCCCCTTATCAGCAAAACTATGGGCAACTGATCTGGGGCAGAATCAGCAGCTGAAATCCTCACTGTGTACCAATACTATGTCAGTGGAAATCTCAGAGCTGAATTGTTTCCATCCTCATACATCGTTGGTAACAGGTTCCATCAGGCCCCCTCCACATTCCAGCCTGCTCTGTCCTGGTTGTCAGTGCCCTATATACAATAGTAGGTGCTGGTTTAAGTAATCATTTCTTTTGCAAGAAAGATGACTGACAAGAGGAATTTCCCAGGGACACACATAAATTAAAACATAAGGTCAATATGTTATACGGTGATGAAAAGGAGATTTGTTGAATTGGAATAAAAATCTCAAATTAGGGATGTGTTTCCCTTTCTCTTCCTTTTCATATAATTCATCTCTATATAAGTCTGTCCTACCTATTAGGAATGTAGTTTTTAGAGGTTTTATTCCATATTTATCTCTCTATTCTCAATGTTTAAGATAGTACCAGGATAAACAACAAGGTCCTACTGTATAGCACAGGGAACCATATTCAATATTCTGAGATAAACCATAATGGAAAAGAATATAAAAAAAGAATGTATATATAGGTATAACTGAATCACTTTGCTGTATAGCAGAAATTCACGCATTGTAAATCAACTACACGTCAATAAAAAAAAATACACATTAAAAAAAAGATAGTACTAGGGACTTCCCTGGTGGCACAGTGGTTAAGAATCCGCCTACCAATGCAGGGGACACGGGTTCAAGCCCTGGTCCAGGAAGATCCCACATGCCGCGGAGCAACTAAGCCCGTGCGCCACAACTACTGAGCCTGTGCTCTACAGCCTGTGAGCCACAACAACTGAGCCCACGTGCCACAACTACTGAAGCCCGCACGCCTAGAGCCCGTGCTCTGCAACAAGAGAAGCCACCACAACGAGAAGCCCACACACCGCAACGAAGAGTAGCCCCTGCTCGCGCAACTAGAGAAAGTCCGCGTGCAGCAATGAAGACCCAATGCAGCCAAAAATAACTAACTAAATTAATTAATTTATTTAAATTAATTAAGTGTGACCAGGAAATAAATAAATAAATAAAATATTTAAAAAAAAGAGAGAGTACCAGACATGAGTTGCTCAAGAAATGTTTGTTGAATGACTGAATGAATGAGAAGATCAATGACCCATTCTTTAGTAGAGTTGAGCAGTTATTATTTGGTAGGAGAAAGCAGAAGCTGAGGAGGCTGTTAGACTCCTACTAAGAAAACCACAGCAGTTGTGGAGCAATTTAAAGTTGAGCTGAAATTCTTTAGTATTGTTATCTCAAGTGTCACAATAAGGAATTCATTCTTTTGTCCTGTGAAAACTCAGTTGTGTGATACATAGCATGTAATCCCAAACCGGTTGCATGCTGTTCAAAGAATTGTTCTGCATATAGATTGGCTTGTGTGCCCATATGTTTAAAAATTCAATTTAAAGGAACAGCTGGATTAGTCAATGAGACTGAAGCTTCTCTTCAACATTCATTTTGGTGAAAGGGGAAGTAGCCTACATTCATTTCCATGTTTAAAGAGAGATGCTGGGGGATATTTGATGCATGTCTTGCAAAGAATAAATGGAATATTAACATTTTCCTTGTTTATCATTGTTTTCTCCATTGCTTGTTCTCTGTATTGCAGATGTTGTGGCTATTTCTTGATGGTTTTCAAGCTCCAGTTCGTTAAGATTACTGCAATTGGTGCCTCTACTGAGGATTTCACTACTATCTTTTACTAGCAGGCACATAGCAAGGTGAATATGCTTCTAAATCACATTTATGCTTTCTTCAAAATTATAACAGCTGGATTATCTGATTCTGTACTGTCTCTCTTCTCAAAGAAATAAATTAACCCCCCAAATCTCTTCAGGAGCCAAGCCAAAGTCAGTGTTTCTAATGCACTTCAAAAGTTAAAATAAGGTTTTGGTTTTTTTTTTCTCCTGTTTTGTTTTAAGCAGGGTAAAAATTCTGAATTGAAAATATTGAAAAAAATATTAGATATACTCAAGCATGAAGTAAAACAGTTTTATCATCCCCCATGGCTACCTTCTCACAGGCAGCGTAGGTCTCTCTCCATTGATCAGCTCCCTTTTATTGCACAGTGTTCTGCGAGGAGCAAAATAATCTCGAGTACCACAAGGGTCAAAGAAACTGTGAACTGGTGGATTAAACTTGCAAAAATGCTGCCTTGATGAAGACTGTTTGTCTTTCTTGGCTTCTGGTAAATCTCAATTTGCAAATTAAAACGGAACCTTTAAGGTCTTTCTGATATCGGCTTGAATTCAAAATGGGATCCAATTTCCAGATTCCTTTTTCTGACATTCCAACTCATTGTGCTACATACAGCTCAAAGCTGCCAGAACATGTTTTTCATTCAACCACATGAAACTCGTTTGTAAGTGTCAACTGAGCCCTTAATCCTCTTCAAATTGGTTAAATAAGTCAGTGTGGGAAGTAGTGTCATGGGAAGGAGTATCATGGACTTGGAACTAAACAGATTTAGGGGGAATTAGTTATGACACCCTCCCCTACCCCCCTACCCCCCACCCCCCAGAGGGCAGGGCTGTTTTCTCTGACTGGCATGACTGGTAGAGGGGAGGAAGAGCAAAATGTCTCCAGCCCTCTCAGCCTAGATTTCTCTAGGCAACTTAGCTCAGCCTTGGCTTGTGGGCCTGCCCATCTCTATTATTAGAACCGAAAGAAAAATTTTCTGTGTGTGAATTCTCCTCCAGAACGACTTTGCAAAAGAGAAGCAGAATAAAATAGAGCCTTGTATTGACACAAGGACAGAAGAAAGAAGGAGAAATGGGGAAAAAAGACATTTGGTTGACATGAATCTGGATCATACTCATTGGTTTCTACTGAAAAAACAAGATCCATATGGGTTCCTGGGTTGAGAAGGGCAAATCCATGTGAATTGGAGCAGTCTTTCCCTGGAGTAAGTGCAAGAGGGGACCTTGGCTTCTTGTGATACAGAATCTTCCAACTCAGGCTCAGCCAACTGTGGCCTGCCTGCTGGGGTCAAGTTTTAATAGAACACAGCAGCACTCATCCTCTCTTTTGTTTACCTATTGTTTATGGCTGCTTTTAAGTAGTTGCAACAGAGACTATCTGACTCACAAAGCCCAAGTATTTACTGTCTGGCCCTTTACAAAAAGTTTGCTGTGATGGGAAAAACAACTTTTGAGGAAAACAACTTTGTTTTTCTGAGTTGCTGCCTAGGCATTTTAGAGTATGATAACCCTACTCACGTCCAGAGTCTGGACATTTAGATAAGGACTTGAGTCTAGGATGCCCGCCATAAGTTCCTGCTTTGTTTTTCCCTGGGACACCTTTTAAAATAACCACAGTTAAAGCTAAGCCCGCGAAGTTAGTGACCTTGTCCCAACCACCTTGTAGATAATAAGTACTTGCTGCCCTGCTCTCTATCTCCTACTGGCTTGTCACCTGGGATGAAGGACTACCCTTCCCCTGGCTCACTGCGCTGCCAGCAACCCCCAACCCCATAAGCAATAATAAATCTTGTGATTCGATTTCCTTTGTGTGGGTGTATTGATTGAAACTGCACCTTCAATCAAACGACCCCATGGGCTTCAGGTTCCCAAAGTGGGAGGTAAGATGCTGAGGGAGCTCCCTGCCATCCCCGTGTGGTGGCTTGTGTCTCCTCGTTCAGCAGGTCACAAAATGCATATTGTTCATTTAATACAACAGCTCTGGCTTCTCAACACATTTGCCAACTCTGTTCTACCCAACAGAGATCAGGAAGAAATGCAGTGGTTCAGAGAAGTGGTCAATGGATTTGATCACTTTGGGGAAACATTTAAAGTTTAGAGTATAAAGTTTAAACTGAAAATATTAGTTGTAGGATATTATTTAGAAATTGTAGCAGTCTATCACTTGTTAATTGATTTGTTAAAATTTATATGGTATTTACTGCTTACAATATAAATAATTTCTATCATGGAGATATTTTGTTGTGTTATGAAGATTTTGTCGTCACTGGAAGGGAATAGAAACAAGGGTACTATCTAAAATGCTACTAATAATTATTATCAGTCAGCAGCATTGTTTGGGCACTCACTTGGTAAAGAGCTCTGTTCCAGGTCCAGTGGGAGATGGGGAGAGCCCAAAAGAAGCAGATGTTGTAACTAAGGGTCTTACTAAATGGTCTAGTTCAGAAGGTCATTGCAGGGGCTTCCCTGGTGGCGCAGTGGTTGAGAATCTGCCTGCCAATGCAGGGGACACGGGTTCGAGCCCTGGTCTGGGAAGATCCCACATGCCGCGGAGCAACTGGGCCCGTGAGCCACAGTTACTGAGCCTGCGCGTCTGGAGCCTGTGCTCCGCAGCAAGAGAGGCCGCGATAGTGAGAGGCCCGCGCACCGCGATGAAGAGTGGCCCCCGCTTGCCGCAACTGGAGAAAGCCCTCGCACAGAAACGAAGACCCAACACAGCCATAAATAAAAAATAAAATAAATAAATAAAATAAAATAAATTAATTAAAAAAAAAAAAAGAAGGTCATTGCATATTTCTGCAGCGACTTCAGAAAATTCACAAAGTAATATAAACCCACGAGAGCACATGAATAGAGCTCAGAATCTAGGACAGAAGGACTTGCCTGTATGTCACTCATCCGGATGCTTTGACAAGACTTAGGCCTGTGGATGTGCCTGATTCCCTTGTTTTAGGAATTTCTCTAGATGTAGATTTCATACTTTGCCTTTTGAATTTCATCTTGCTGATTTTCGCCTATCATTAAGTATGTCGAGTTTATTTTGGAACTTGTATCTGGAGTTTAGTGTCGAATCGTTTCATTCTGTCATTTTATTTCCTTCCAAATATTATAAGCGTGATTTGTATGTCTTCATCAAGTCACGGTAGAGGCATAGAATCCCAGAGTTAGCTGTGACCTTAGAGGTGATCTAGGGCAAAGCTTTCTCAAACTTTAATTTCCATATGAATAACCTGAGGTGCTTATTAAAATGCAGGTCCTCATTCAGTAGGTCTTGGGTGGGTCCCAAGAAGTCTGCAGATCAGACTTTGAGAAGCACAGTGCGAGAGAATCACCTAGTGAGAATTCATTCTGCAGTTTCTCTGCAGATTTTCATCTAGCTTCCCTGTGAACACTCCTAATTTACACAAAAAACTCACATTTTAAAGCAAACTACTTCATCGTGGAGAACTTCAATGGTTAGTAAACCTTTATATTGTTGGTGTCGCAACATTTGAAGTTTTTCTGAAGCACGATAATGATTGATATTGAATTAAGACCATCAGCCGGTTCTTTCTTGTTGGCCTAAATTAAGCCCACCAGGAGACCCTGCATCATATATTGTTGCAAAGGCTATTGTCTGAGAGAGGTGAAGCGTTATGGGAGGTTGGATTTGGAAATTCATTCAGTTGCTGGCAGACTACCTCTCTGTCCCCAATGTTCCACTTTCCTCTCTCTCCTACATTCAACACATATCACATGCACACTTTATCATATGAACATTAATAACATTTAGAGGGATTCAAGCTCCAGTATGTAGTAATGTTATCTGACTTCAGTGGTGTGCTGGTAAATGTTTAACTGCCGACTTGGGGGGAGGGGGTGTCTGTGTGTGGAACTGTGGCATTTGCTAATTTCCAGGGTATGAATTCTCCCTCCATGGGCTATTTCTACCAATAATTTAACAACCAGCTTGCAAAATTCCTGAAAATTTAACAGCCAGTAAGACTCTGCTCCAGTACAGCTCCCAGTTCCATTTGACCCCATTATAGCAAATAACAGTTAACGTTTATTGAACACTTACTATGCAAGAGGCACAGTGTTAAGTATATGGCCTCTAACAAAATTAAAATGAAACCCTACTCATTTATTCAGCAAGTTCCTGAATTCCTTTCATGCTAGGTGCCAGAGAAATAAAGATGCATGGGAAACAACCCTTACCCTCAAGCAGTTCATGGCGTCTAGTGGGGGAGATAGATAGAGAAACAGATAAATTACAGTGTAACATAATAAATAATAGAACAGATGGTGGTGGTAACTGATTTAGTACCTATTCTGGGCCCTATTGGGGGTACAAGAAGATGAAGGGAGTCTTTTTCTTTACCTCTTTGCAAAAGCCCATGCTGACCATGTCAAAACATCTTCTGTGGATAAATTTTATGCAGATATCTTTCAGATTTAATAGACTTGAAGAGCACATCAGTTTCTTTAAAAAGAAAAAAATTTGACATGCATGTAACATCTTCTACTTAGAACTGAGTCTGTATTATCTGTCCTATAGGCTTTAGAAAGAGAATATGGAATACAGACAAGGAACCTTTTGAGAACTGACAATTTACAGACCTCAGGAGTGCTATCCTTATTCAAATTCAATTTCATTTTAGAAAGCTTGAAGGCATCAGACTGTTACAAAGATAAAAGAGCCAAGTTTTAATCTTCTGAGTTAGTATCTTATTCAAGCTGTTGAACCTGTGAAGAGTTTTTGCAGGACTCTTATTTTAAAACTAAAGATCAAGCAAAAGAAGTAAAAAAAAAAAAGGCAATATAATGGCTACTCCTCATTTGATTATTGCTAACATAATTATAATTCATTACAACTTATTTGTTTTTATTGCTTTAAGTCCTTTATGGAAGTAGGATGGGTAGAAATAATAAAATACAGTTTTTTGTATTTTAAAATCTTCTCTGGAAGAAATCCAATCTTCTCTGCCTCAGTACTCTATTTGTTTGTCACTTTCATATTGGTTTACACAGGCCAGAATTATATTTTACCATTATGGTCAGAGTGTGAAAACAGGGTTTGGGGTGTGTCAAAAACCAGTCTTGATGTGACAGAACAGTGTGCCACGAAGCAAAGTTGTTATGCTTCTTTTCTCTTCTGTCTGCCCTATGTGGACCTAGCACGAGTGAGGTGATGATTTAGTGTAGAATTCTTGATATTTCACAAGGAACCCTTCTGAGCAAGCTTGCTTTGGCTTCTCACAGGATTATAGAAGACAGAATGAAGGATGAATCTTTGAAAGGAGAACAGTCAGGGGTATCACAATCAGTCATGACCTCACCTCCTAATTCCCTTCAAGGCCTTGGGGCACTCTGTTGAAATTTTTAAGTACCAAGGGATAGTAAGGTTTTAAATTTTACACAAAATTTAGTACTCAGGAAGAAAAAGTAAATGGGAAGAACTCAATAATTATTTGAGGATCAAGTCTGTTAATTGGGTGTATATATACATATATAGTTAAATGATTACCTTTGTGTTCAGATTATATAGCTTTCCATTCTGTTTTACTGCTTGCTCTATAGGCCTTTGAAGATGAAAAAAACTCTCTTGGTTTATACTCAAAAGATTAATGTATTGGCACTTCCCTGGCTGTCCAGTGGTTAAGACTCTGCTCTTCTGATGCAGAGGATGTGGGTTCGATCCCTGATTGGGGAACTAAGATCCCACATGCCGTGCGGTGCGGCCAAAAAAAAAAAAAAAAAAAAAAAGATGAATGTATTGGCATTTTTATGTTCCCTCCTTTTTCCCCTTGAAGAATAGTCAAATGGGGAAGCTACTATAGGCTAGGGTGACCATAAATTTTGCCATCCAAACCAGGGTGCTTTTGAGAATGAAAGGAGGTACTATTATTAATACACTATAATAATTATTCTAGGAGATCAGGAATAAACAGGGACTATCTCTTAGCAAAATTGGATATATGGTCATCCTAACTGTAGGTCATTTAATCACTGTTATTCGGTTGCCATCTGGATTTCACTGAAACATCTAAAAAACATGTGAGACCATGTAATTGAAAAAATTGTCTGGGATTCATGTGGGTTCGTATCACAGAAATTAGATAGGGTCAAGCAGCAGTGATTCTCTCCCTTATGACTGAAACAAGATAGTAAGAAGAAGGTACTCTGAAGCCTTCCAAAGTTAAGAGATCCTTTTCTTAGGTCATTACTTCCCTTCTAGCTCTCTTGAACTTATGTATCCACACTCCATGGGGCTCAGAAACCTCTCCTTACTTTATATTCCTATTGCAGCTGCCTGAGTGCAGGATTTTTTCATATCTCACTTGGACTACAGCAAACACCTTCCAACTGATCTCCGTGCTTTCAGTCTTTCTACAAGTCAAATCCTATCTCTTTATCACAGCCAGACTGATTTATGTAAAAGCTGACCATACCATGCTCTTTCTCAAAATCATTCAATGGCTCCCAATCCCTACCATACAAGGTCAAAATCCTTTTGCAGTACATACAAGACCCTCCATAAATTCATTCCTGTCAACTTCTTCAGCATCACTCCTTTACAATAATACATTGTTTCTATTTCTCCATACACACCATGGTATCTTTTGCCTCACTCTTATCCATCCTTGAACTTATCTCTACTTTTAGAAAACTTGGCAAATGATTTTTTTCAGGAGGAAGGATGCTGTTTGTATGTGGATATCTGAGTCCATCAATTTTTTGTCATTTATATTTTATTTATATACAGTAAAATTCACTCTGTTTGTTGACTATTCTATGAGTCATGTAACCACTACCACTACAATCAAGATACAGAACAGTTCCATCACTGCCTTCTCCCCTGCTCCCTCGAAAATCTCTTGTCATCTTTGTGGTCAAACCCTTATTGCCTGTCAACCACTGATCTGTTCTACATTCTTATAGTTATGTCTTTTCTAGAATAACATGTAAATGGCATCACACAGTATATATGTATCACTCAGCATAATGAATTTGAGACACACCTATGTCATTGCAGGTATCAGAAGTTCATTGCTTTTTATTGTTGAGTAGTGTTCCATTGTATGGATATACCACAGTCTGTTATCCTCTCCCCGGGTGAGGGACATTTGGGTTGTTCCCAGTTATGAGTAATTATGAATAAAGCTGCTATGAGCATTCTAATACATTTTTTAATGTGGACACAGGTTTTCATTTCACTTGGACAGAAGCCCAGGAGTGGAATTGCTCAGTTGTATGGTAAGTGCATGTTTATAAGAAAACCGCCAAACTGTTTTCCAACATGGCTCTACTGTTTTGCATTCCCACCAGCAGCATATGAGGGTTTCAGTTCCTCCACATCCTCACCAACATTTGGTATGCTCAGGCATTTGAATGTTAGCCATTCTAATAGGTGTGGTTTTAATTTGAATTTCCATAATGACTAATTATGTCAGGCATCTTTACATATGGTTTTATGTTATCTGTATACCTTCTTTGCTGAAGTGTCCCTTCAAAGGATTTGCCTATTTCATTATTGGGATTCAGTTTTCTCATTATTAAGTTTTGAGAATTCTTTATATATACTTAATATAATTCCTTCATCAGAGATACAATTTGCAAATATTTTCTCCCATTATGTGGCTTGCTTTCCATTCTTCTAACAATGTTTTGCAGAGCAAATTTTTAAAGTTTTATTAAGTTTAGTTTATGAATTTCTTTTATGCATCACACTTTTACTGTCATATCTAAAAATTATTTGCCTAACCCAAGGTGTGTCAGTTTGCTAGGCCTACCATAACAAAATATCACAGACTGTGTGGCTTAAAGAACAGAAATTTATTTTCTCACAGCTCTGGAGGCTAGAGATCCAAGATCAAAGTGTCAGCAATCTGGGTTTCTTCTGAGCCCTCTCTGCTTGACTTACAAATGGTAACTTCTCAGTGTGTCCTCACATGGTCTTTCCTCTGTGCATACACATGTCTATATCCTAATCTCCTCTTCTTACTCTTATAAGGACATTAGTCATATTAGATTAGCACCCACTCGTATGACCACATTTTACCTTAATTACATCTTTAAAGGCCCTATCTCCAAATATAGTCACATTCCGAGATGCTGGGGATTAGGGCTTTGACATATGAATGGGGGAGATGGGTGGAAGGATAATTTATTTCATAACACAAGGTCACAAAGATTTTCTTCTATGTTTACTGCTAAATACAAATGATTTTAATAGATGGAATTGTAAAGTTACTTGGTGAGAACAGAGACTGATTTGTTTAATGCTGTAATGCCAATGCCCAACACAGTGTTTGATACATTAAATTGCTTACCAAAAGCTTGTTGAATGAGTGAATGAATGTGAATCACTACTCTGTTCACGCTCCCTGAATCTCAGAGAATGTTTGTAGCTGTCTTGCTGAAGGACTTTTATGGTATTTATCAGATCCATTCCCTAAAAACCTATCAAGAACCATTCAAAATTGCCCCAATGGCAATATCTACTAAAGACAAACATGAGACTACACTATGACTCAGCACTTTTATTCCCAGGTATGTATCCTACAGATTAGTACATATGTTCACCAGGAGACATGTATAAGAATGTTGACAGCAACACCCATTCATAAAAGACAAAACTGGGTGCATCTAAAATATTCAACAGTAAAATCAATAAATTCTGACATAGTCATAAAATGGAATACTATACAGCAATGACAATGAACATATTACTTATACATGCAACAGCATGAATGTGTCACAAAACCAAATATTGAGCAAGAGATGTCAGACAAAAATACATATTTTATTACTTCATTTGTATAAAAGTAAAAACAAGCAAAACTTACCTATAGTGATAGAACTCATAACAGTAGTTACTTTTAGGGAAGAAGGAATTGGGAGGGGCTATGAGGGGCTTCTGTGAAGCTGGGCATTTTCTATTTATGTATATGGGTGGTATGCACAAAAGTTCACTTTGTAAAATATCATGGAACTGTGACTTATGATTTGTGCTTACTTAAAATTTACTCCACATGGACATGGTCTTGTTATTTCTATATAAACTGCAGGAAATCTTGAGAAAGTATTTTACTTTATTGAATTGAGCTTTATTGAAAAATAAAGCAGAATAGAGTCTAGATTATTTTTCTATTTAAAAATATTAGCTATTACTGTTTTCCCTTCTAACTTTTCCTTACATCGCTTTCTTATCAAAATTCTTTGGCTGTGTGGAGAAAAAAGTCTGAAAAAGGAAGCAACACAAAGGGAAAGTGCTTTTTGTAGAAATCCCAAGGAAACACTAGGATCGGGGAAGGTTATATGGTCTGATCTTTTGACTGCCCAGAGTCTGGTCACAAATGACAATTCTGGTCCTTACACAAAGTTGATTTTGTCATACTAGCTGCCTTTCTTATTAGTAGTTGAGGCATTGAACTATGTGCTTTTTCACTGTTGGTCTATTTGTAATTGGCACTTAAATTTCAATAGTGGGGAGACATTCTTTGTAAAGAGGTGCTCAGTATTATGTTTCTGAAATGTTAAAGAATGATCTTTGAATTGCTATCCACCTGGAGAGGTGGCACTTGCTTATTTATTTAGTTCATAGTACTCTTAGACACAAGTGGAATCAATGACTTTTTTTAAAATATAAATTTATTTATTTATTAATTTATTTTTGGCTATGTTGGGTCTTCATTGCTGTGTGCGGGCTTCCTCTAGTTGAGGCGAGCAGGGGCTACTCTTCGTTGTGGTGCATGGGGTTCTCATTGCAGTGGCTTCTCTTGTTGTGGAGCGTGGGCTCTAGGCATGTGGGATTCAGTAGTTGTGGCACATGGGCTCAGTAGTTGTGGCTCGCAGGCTCTAGAGCACAGGCTCAGTAGTTGAGGCACATGGGCTTTGTTGCTTCACAGCATGTGGGATCTTCCCGGACCAGGGCTCGAACCCCTGTCCCCTGCATTGGCAGGTGGATTCTTAACCACTGCGCCACCAGGGAAGTCCCAGAATCAATGACTTTTGAAAACCAGAGTTGTTGAACATCAAGAGATGCCCTGTGTGTGGTGTGTGCACGTGCATGTGTATGTGTTTTGGAAAATATGAACATTAAAATTAATGTCTGTTCTAAGAGTAACTTCACTTTGATACATACATCTGGATCAGTTCAGGGAATTTGTTCTTCTAAATTAAAATCTTTTCTCAACTAGCATTCTAAATTAATACAAATTTTTACAAGAAAGGAAAATATAAAATACCACTCTCAACTTCTAAGAGAATCATCTTTTTAACCCAATTTTCTAAAATAAGATACTACATTTGAACGTAATCTTCTCTATGTATAGATCAAAAATTGGTAGAATTTCTTTATAATCTTAACCAAAGAATTCAGTCAAGTTAATATTTTTCAAAAATGCTAATAAGATGCTGAATCAAGTAATTGCTTTTTGGTATACACACTTTACCAAATCATATTTTAATTGATTTTATACGATCAACTCTTTTTCATGAGATAGGGGATTTCTCCCTTCTTAATATCCACGAGATTGTCTCTGGGATAATCTAATCAATGGTTTAGCAATTGGCTATTTCTGTGGATGTGGAAAAAACCAAACAAACATAGGCTTGACATTCTGTCCATGTGATGCCAACAAGTGAAAATGAAGAAAAAAGTCAAATTGTCAATTTGCTGTCAAAATTCCTAATGACTACATTGAGCCCACAAATTCCTTTTAGATTCTTTTCAAAATAATGTTTTATTGAAGTACTTCCATTAATGACAGCAAAGTGAAGTGGTTAGGCGAAACCTTGTGCAGTTCATAATTATAAAATCTAGAATATATATATTCCCAACAGTGTAAAATATTAGGTGTCCAGAAGAGACAGAAGAAGGAGAAAAATTTACTCTTGAAAAACTGCAGTTCAAGGAGGCAGAATTACAAGTTTGTGGCTTTCTTTCCTGGGGTTTCTCTCTACTACCATGTCTATGACAGCCAAAAAAAAAAAAAAAAAAAAAATCAGCATTATGATAGCAGAGAAGAGTTCAAAACTGGAAAAGCAACTGTAAATTTAAGGGGAAAATTCTGGAAGCAAGAGAACTGCAAAATGGGTGAGACACAAAATCTGAACATAAACTCTGTGCTAATGCTGGTTTACTGCTAAACTACATATGTGCAAGAGAGATACCAGGGCATCTGGTGAGAAAACAATGAGGTTTTTCTACTCTTGAAAAACAGCTGTGCTAGGTGCACTAAGAGGTTTGTGAATTTGCTGCTTCTCTTTTGTTAAAATCTGACTGTGTTCCCCAATCTGCTCAGGTGGGCAGAAAACTGAAGTGTTACTGGCTTGAGGTATCAGAGGACAGAACCCCACTATCTGTGCCCAAATCTTTGGCTGACCACCAAGATATGCAGGTGCAGGTGAAACTCCTGGAAAGCTGAGGTAAAAATAGCAGTAGCAGGAAACCTTAAGAACTGAGCAAATATATCAGGGCTACATTCCATGGAGGAGACAGAGTTTACAGTTTCAATTCTTGCAAATTAACTTCCTATTATAGCAATAAAATCCTCAGAATAAAACATAATCCAGAATCATCATAATGTATTATCTGCAATGGCCAATTTAAAAAATTATAGATATGTGAAGAGACAGGAAAGTGTAACTCACATTCAGGAAAAAAATGCAGTCAACAGAAAATACTTCAGAATGGGTCTACATACTGACTATAATGGACAAGGCTTCAAAGGTGTTATTACAAATGTATTCAAAGAATTAAAAGAGAAATTGCATTAATGAGTGATCAGAGTTAGAATCCCAACAACAACAACAGCAAATATATATATATGTATATATATAATACATAAAATGGAAATTCAAAAACTCATGATAGTACTTTCTAAAAGTCTGATTCCAGCTATTCTTTTTTTTTTTTTTTTTTTTTTTTCAGCTATTCTTAAAGCAAGATACTCCTTGCAAGATACTCTAGTTACTCTAGATACTCTAGCCAATCAATTCGTTTCTTACCTTAAATTTATTTTTAAATGTGTTGCTGTCATTTGCAATAGTTAATACAAAAATAAAATCAATTTAACCAGTTTTGACATTTGTCACAGTTGTAAATTGTCACATTTTACAGAGATGACCTAAATCATATTGACAAAATAATCTCCCCTCAAACTACCTGGCAACTATGAAGAAGATGAGGAATTTATAAGCCTGCAAGAAAAAAGCAAAGGTGGGGAACCATGGTGTCCTGCAGAAACATGAATAGTTTTAGATTCATAAAAATAAAATTAGAAGTATACTAAAGAGTACATCAGTGGTATTTTTCACTGTGTAGTAAAGAATTTGTCCTGCTCCAAAGAGAGGACTGACCTTTGTCTCTGGTTCCTGGGAGGTAATGTCTAAGCCCTTGAAACTTCCTGAGTAATAGGAGTGTCTTTGTTATTCATGGTGGGCCCCTCAACTACATCTGAGAGTTCATGCTAATGAGGTGACTTATAATGAGCCTCTCAGACCATGTGGTATCAGCCTGATCTCTGGGGACAGGAGGAGGTTGCTGGAAATTGAGTTCAACCACATGGGCAATCAATCAGTCAATCATGCCTATGCAATGAAACCCCAATAAAATCTCCAGACCCAAAGCTCACGTACACTGGGAAGGTAATACATCCTGGAGAAAACGGAGGCCTTGCATTTGGAATCCTCCATATCTTGCCCTATGTGCCTCTTGCTTTGGATCTGTGCCTCTTTTCCATAATAAACCGTAACTGTGAGTATAATAGCCTTCAGGGAGTACTGTGATTCTTTGTAGTGAATTTTCAAACTTGAGGAAGGTTTTGGGAACTCCCCTGAACTTGCAATTTGTGTCAAAAGTGAGGGCAGTCTTGGGGACGGTGTTCTCCAAATTTGTAGTGTTAAAAAACAAAATTCAACCAAGTAAATTTGAAACTCTAATTGGCTTTATGCAGCAGCTCACCTAGCAAGCAGGAGGGCACTCTGAGAAGTACAAAATGTAAGGTATTTATAGGCAGAAACTGGGCAGGATGAGAAGGCTATTAGCAAAAAAATAATTGTTTCAGGCCATTTCATCTTCTTTTGGGGGGAAGGGAATGGCAGGGGTTTTATTATGCTAATCAGGAGGTTCCATACTGATTGGCTTAAAATTCCACTCCTGGGAGAGGCTGAAACTGCAATTAGGTTAAGTATTTAGGTGGGTCTTACAAGTGACTCCATTTGGGGTCTGTTTCTTTTCAACGGTAGTTAGACTAACTCCTTGCAGTTGGTGTCATAAGTCTTGGTGAGACTAGGCAGTCTGAAGGACTGTGCGCTCAATCCTCAGAGTTTGGCTAATTCTGGATATATACACTTAATAATAAATGATTCTGTACAGTTAATTTAAATCTATCATTACTTACTTTCTGGACATGTGAAGGATTGCCTCCCTCAGAGGTAAATTTACCATGAAACCAATGAAGCTCACGCTCCAAGACCCTCACTTGCAGGAGCAACTTCCAGATCCTGGAAGGGGCCATAGCAATGTGTTCGTTCACGTGGTTATTCCCTTCTTTTAAATTATCCTCAACAGAACCAAATCCTTGTTGCTGTAGAAGTTATGCCAAAGTAAATTCTTGAAGGATGCACTTTCACTTAAGGAAATTTTGTGGTGGGTAAGGATTATACTCCATATAGAACACATCCCAGATATATTTTTTGGACAGCCCTAATTTTTTTCTTTTCCAAAATCACAACTTTATTTCAAATCTTTTGAACATTGGCTTGCTTTTATAAACCATAATCAAATGAAGTTACCAAGATTTTTTGCTTATGCTCATGATGAAGATGCTTAAGGCATATTTAACAACTTTCTCAGTTTCTTTATAATGAGTTGTACAGTTAACCACAGGACTTTAGTTAATATTTCCAGGTCTATTTTTAAATGCCCCTCAAAAATTAATAATTGACTGGAAAATCATGTTATACATATTTGATAAGAGAAATGAGAGGGATTTTTGTTCTCATTAAACCATCTAGGTAAGTTCTCCAAAGTTAGAATACCCAAGGTTGAAATGACATTTAATACTGAAAATGATCAGTAGTCAAAGAGAATGTGTTTAGTTTTTAACTTTCTGTTGTTTTTTTAAATTGAAACTGATTTATAAATATTGCATCTTCTTCAAATTTGTTTTTTGATGTAATAGTAAGGTGAGTTTTTATACCTACATGAGGCTTCTTTTTTTTTTTTAATTGAAGTATAATTAATTTACAATGTTGTGTTTCAGGTGTACAGCAAAGTGATTCATTTATATACATTCTTTTTCAGATTCTGTTCCATTATAGGTTATTAAAAGATATTGAATATAGTTCCCTGTGCTATACAGTAGGTCTTTGTTGATTACCTATTTTATATATAGTAGTGTGTATCTGTTAATCCCATACTCCTAGTTTATCCCTCCCCCTCCCCTTTCCCCTTTGGTAACTATAAATTTGTTTTCTATGTCTGTGAGTCTATTTCTGTTTTGTAAATAAGTTCATTTGTATCATTTTTTTTTTAGATTCCACATATAAGTGATATCATATGATATTTGTATTTCTCTGTCTGACTTCACTTAACATGATAATCTCTAGTTCCATCCATGTTGCTGCCAAACAGCATTATTTCATTATTTTTTATGGCTGAGTAATATTTCATTGGATATATATACCACATCTTTATCCATTCATCTGTTTATGGACATTTATGTTGCTCCCATGTCTTGGCTATTGTAACAGTACTGCTATGAACATTGGGGTGCATGTATCTTTTCAAATTAGAGTTTTCTCCAGATATATGCTCAGAAGTGGGATTGCAAGACCATATGGTAGCTCTATTTTTAGTTTTTTAAGGAACCTCCATACTGTTCTCCATAGTGGCTGCACCAATTTACATTCCCACCAAGAGTGTAGGAGGGTTCCTTTTAATCCACACCCTCTCCAGCATTTATTATTTGTAGACTTTTTGATGATGGCCATTCTGACTAGTGTGAGGTGATACATCATTGTACTTTTAATTTGCATTTCTCTAATAATTAGCGATATTGAGCATCTTTTCATGTGCCTGTTGGTCGCCTGTATGTCTCCTTTGGAGAAATGTCTATTTAGGTTTTCTGCCCATTTTTTGTTTGGGCTGTTTTTTTAATATTAAGCTCTATGAGCTGTTTGTATATTTTGGAAATTGACCCCTTGTTGGTAGCATCGTTTGCAAATATTTTCTCCCAGTCTGTAGGTTGTCTTTTCGTCTTGTTTATGGCTTCCTTTGCTGTGCAAAAGCTTTTCAGTTTAATTAGGTCCCATTTCTTCATTTTTGTTTTTATTTCCATTACTCTGGGAGACGGATCCAAAAAATATTGTTGCGATTTATGTTAAAGAGTGTTCTGTCTATGTTTTCCTCTAGGAGTTTTATAGTGTCCAGTCTTATATTTAGGTCTTTAATCCATTTTGAGTTTATTTTTGTAATGGAGTTAGAGAATGTTCTAATTTCATTCTTTTACATGTAGCTGTCCAGTTTTCCAAGCACCAGTTATTGAAGAGACTGTCTTTTCTCCACTGTATATTCTTGCCTCTTTGTGATAGATTAAATGACCATTGGTGTGTGGGTTTATGTCTGGGCTTTCTATCCTGGTCCATTGATTTCTGTATCCATTTTTGTGCCAGTAACATACTGTTTTGATTACTGTAGCTTTGTAGTATAGTCTGAAGTCAGGGAGCACGGTGCCTCCAGCTCTGTTCTTCTTTCTCAAGATTATTTTGGCTATTTTGGGTCTTTTGTGTTTCCATACAAATTTAAAATTTTTTTGTGGACAGCCCTAATTTCATCTCATTTTATTCTTTGAAATAAAGTGGAATTATTTTGTTTCTATGCTTTTGTAAGACTTGCACATACATTCACAAATTGGAAAAAAATATTTTATTTCCCCACTATATGGCCTAATTTATAGTTGAAAAATATGGTCAGCTTAACACAGCTTTTTTTATAAGTAAGTAATATTCCACATAAATGATTTCTTTTTCCCCCAACAATTACAAACACACACACACACTCAAATTGTCAATTAGTAGACATGGTATCCACAAGAAAGCAAAATGGATTTACAAGTACCTGATATATATATATATATATATATATCTCCTACCATATGCCAAGAACTGTGTTATTTGTTATAACTGAAGTATATTTCTTTAAAAGCTACAGCTTAATTCTTTGGGACGAAATACTTGTAAAATATATAACATAGTTATATTTCTTCTTAAATAAAAGTTATTGGACATAATTTAACTTTCAGGCTAATCAGGTTCATCAAATTAAATACCAGCAATTACACTACCCTGTACATGATACTGTGTTGCTTTCAGAACCAATTCTTGTATTTCAGCTTCTCTGGCTTAATAATAATGCTGTGGTTTTCAAGTCTCTCTCTTTGTCTCTCTGTCTCTCTTCCATCCCCCTCCCTTCCTTCCAGTGCCTACTTCAACAATGCCACCTCCACACATACTTCTGATTTATTACTTCTAAACTTTTATGACTTGAGAAATCAGTTTAGTTTGAATTCTATACAAAATAAGAATAAATGGCTCTAAGGTCCTGAGGGTGTGTGTGTGTGGGGTGGTGGTGGTGGTGGTGGGGGAAGTCCTCTGACTGAAGCAATGTTCAGTTTTGTGAGAATTTCATTATATGTAATAGGCTTCATAGAGAGATCTTTTAGTTTCTTCCTGATATTTATCAATATTTCAGATTGTTAGAGTTGCCAAATAATGATTCTTTCGATAAGAGATATATTCCTGGATTTTAAAATATCCTGTATAAGTAGATTATATGCTGTGCAGTCATATATGTTCCTCTTATTTACAGTACATGAGTAAGTCTATAAATTATCTCACACAAACCTTGGAGATTGGGTTAATATAATTGACCTCAAATGTTAAATCTTTATAAAAAGATATGTGACTAGCCATGTGTGGGTAAAGCAAGAAGTTGCCTGTGAGGACTAAAGGGTCTGGGAAGATCCAAAAGTCTAATCCAGGTGAATTAAGTACAACCTCCTGAAAGTGAGACTAAAACTGGAATTCAGTAAGTGAACCCTAATTTTATTATATCTTGTAGTTGAGAGTAGTAATTCTTAATCTGTTTTTGCTTTGGGATTTCTAAGGGATTTGCCACACTCTCATGAGTAACAATAGTTTTGCTAGACATTCTATTGGAGAAAAAATATACCTTTCCCATATCAGAATACTTTTTGTGGCAAATCACCTGTAGAGGAAGAAAAATTATTTTCCCTTTACCCTTCTAGGTTCTTGGCTGAGACACCCTGTAATAAAAGACAGATTAACAGGAGAAAAACAAACAAGTTTAATACCATGTATACCTCCTATATATATTGGAGAGACCCACAAAAACTGAGTAACTTCTGGAAATGGCCCAAATCATCACCTTAAATACCATATCCAGCTGAAGACAAAGAAGATGTTGAGGGTTGTGGGGGCCAGTTATGGAAGGCTATTAGGAAAAGCACAGTAGACAAGGGTATGGTTGTTATACAGATATGAGTGGTTGCCTTTTCCATTCATAAGTTCCTAGAGATTTAGTCATCTAAATAGTCTGGTACAGAGAGGGAACCACACTTTCAAGTGGAGATTTCCCTTATAAGCATAAATTTCCCTAACAAGGGCAACTTTTACTGTTTCCAGATATTCTCTTGTGTCTGCAAGCTCTCAAAAATAATCAGCCCAAAATAATCTTTACGCTAAAAAGACATATTTTGGGGTGGCATATTCTGCTCCCCTCACACCCAACTCAAACTGGTTTAAATAATGACACCTATGTACCTGAAAATTCCAGTGTAGATTTAGGTAAGGCTTGATCCTGCAGCTCACTCAAGTCCCAAAGGATCCTATTTCTTTTGGTGTTTCTGCTGTCTTCTTTGATGTAATTTGTCATCATAAGACTTGCTTCCCTTATAGTCCCAGGATGGCTGTCAGTAACACCCAGACATACATGCCTCCTTTTTCATTTGCAGCAGAAAAAACAGTGAACATCTTTGCCCCAACATTCCCAGCAAAACCCCTGAGATTCACTCTAATTACATTGGCTTCACTCACATTCCCACTCTTGAATCAAACTCTGCGGCTAGGGGGAAGGAAAGAGCTTATTGACTTCACATGTAGCTTTCCTTTCTAAATGTATGAAATTCAAATACCTGTATAGGCCAGGAAGGGAATATAAATGAAGACAATGGGCCTGATGGGGACTCTAGTATATAGGAGAGTCCATGTCTCATATAAAGGGCTCAGGCCCTACTCAGATCCATGCAATGGTTGCCATGATCAGAGAAATTAGTGTTGGTAGGTATTTTGATTTTTCAAGAGAAGTTGTAAATCCAGATTTTTATGTGAAGTTCCATGATTTGTTAACATTGATATCTGATTCCAAACTTTTTTATATACAGGCATAACTCATTTTATTGCACTTTATTGCACTTTACAGTTACTGCATTTTTTACAAATTGAAGGTGTGTGACAACATTGCAAGGAAGAAGTCTATCAGCGTCATTTTTCCAACAGCATTTGCTCACTTCATGTCTATGTATCACATTTCGGTAATTCTCAAAATATTTAGAACTTTTTCATCATTATTATATTTGTTATGATGATTTGTGCCAGTGATCTTTGATGTAACTATTATAATTGGGCATTTTTAGCAGTCAGGTATTTTTAAATTAAGGTATATATATTGCTTTTGCTATTGTACACTTAATAAACATTACCCTTATATGCACTGGGAAACCAAAAAGACCATGTGACTCACTTTATTGGGATATTTGCTTTATTGCAGTGAACTCAACCCCCAGTATCTCCGAAGTATGCCTGTACTATACTATAGGCCTATGAAAAGCATATGTAACTGAATCAAGATTATCAGGATGAAACTTATGCTCTCAAAAACAAAATGCAATGATCTGCTGACGCAAGGATTCTTGTGCATTGGAGGACTGTCTTTGTAATTGTCCATTAATCAATTGGCATTTTGGTTTTCTATTTTAGTCTCTGTGAGCTTGCTCATTGGGAATCCTTCCCGGAGGGATAGATCCTATCTTAGTGTACCAACTAAATCAAATTTCTAAGCCTACAAGAGTGAGAATTAATACCCGAGAAATAATGAAATCAATAAAGTCATTGCTCTCTTTCTGGGATCATGAAAGAGGTCAAGTAGCTCTCCCAGAATCGCCAACAGGTACTTGCACATTTCTACGTTTGTAATGCCTTTCCTTAAAAACAAACAAACAAACAGAAAGCTGCCCAAAAAACCTGTACTATGAAAGATTCCCAACAAGTCTCCTTTTAACAATGTATTGTTTTTTATGTAGTATGTATATGGGAGGAAATACAATTTTCCCTCTACTCTTCTATGTTCCTGGTTGAAACCTCCCCACCCCCACCCCCAGCAACAAAAAGACAGATGAACAGAAGAAAAGTAAATTAAATTACATAGCACATAAGTATGTATGGGATCCCCACAAAGATATAACTCAAAAAGCTGCCAGGCAATAGAGTCTTATATATCATCCTGAGCTAAGGAAAGGGATAGGGGTCTGGGGCTTCAAAGCAGGGAAGGCAATTCACAGGAAGGTGAGAAAAGAAAATGTTTGGTAAACAAAGCTTGCCCTGCCAGGCAGATCTCTCAGGGGAAAAAGTGAGCTTCCTGCTACAGGCCCCCTTTCTAATGTAAATGTCCCTTACAAAAGAATCATTTCCACTGTTTACAGAGCTTCTCCTGTGTCTTCAGCTTTTCAAAATAGCTCAGAATAATCCTTATGCCAAAGGGGCACATTTTGGATGGCATGTTCTGTCCCTCTTCGTATGATTTGATTCACAAAAATTTATTTAACCTCAACTTCTGAAAAAGATGCCAATTACATAAAACAAAGTATTCCTCTATGTTTAATTCATTTTTCCTAAGTAAAACCTGGAAATGTGTTATGTGGAAATATTTTGGTTGCGAGTGTCAGAAGCCCAGTATGAACCCAAATAAGCAAAAAAGGAGAATGTAATGGCTTATGTACTTGTGAAGTCGAAGGGGGTTTTCAGTGAGCTCCAGGCACAGCTACATCTAGGAGTTCCAACTCTCTCTCTCTCCATCCATCAATTCTGCTTGTCTTCATTCTCGTACAGCTCCCCTCCACAGAGGCACAGGCATGGCAGGATGACCCCAGACTTGCATGCAGTGATTTCAGCCAAAGCACCTTGGCTAGTCTGACCTGAATCATGTGATCATCCCTGGACCAATCACTGGGGCAAGAGACATGGGGTATTCTGATTGACCAAATCTGGGTCATGAGAACACTTCTGGGTCATAAGACCACCCCAGTGGCCAGGGCAGGAGTAAAACCACATGAACTGTGTTTCCCCAGAGGAAAGGAGAGCTCTACTCCCAAGTGAAGGAGGAAAAAGTGCTGAACAGACAAAAGCAACACAGCCTTTGTCTACTTCTGATAGAAACACTATTCAGCTGATGAATAGGACATTCAAATATTTTCTATATTAAACCCAAATTAAAATACAATGAAAGAGAATCTTCTATGGTAATGTGAAATTCCTTGGAAAGTACAGTGCTACTTTATTATATAAAATACATAGATGGAAGAGACCCAGCAATGATTCAGGCTATCCATCAAGTGATGTATTTTAAAGCCCTTCCTCTGCATTTCTGCTTCTCAGTCTAGTCTAGCATGAGTCTCAAATTATGCCACTTATGCCACATTTCTTAACTTAATCATTCAGTCAGGAAATTGTTGGTTGATTGAACAGCATTCTAAGCTCATGTGAGTCCACGGTAAAGTGAGCTATTGAGAAACTATAAAAGGACTGGGAGGGGAAATACAGGTGGTATATGTGAAGGTGTATGTAAAGCTGAAAAATACTTTTTTTTTTAACATCTTTATTGGAGTATAATTGCTTTACAATGGTGTGTTAGTTTCTGCTTTATAACAAAGTGAATCAGCTATACATATACATATATCCCCATATCTCCTCCCTCTTGCGTCTCCCTCCCACCCTCCCTATCCCACCCCTCTAGGTGGTCACAAAGCACGGAGCTCATCTCCCTGTGCTATGTGGCTGCTTCCCACTAGCTACCTATTTTACATTTGGTAGTGTATCTAAAGTTACAAACTGCTACGTGGCTATGTCAGACCTTCAGTAAGTGGGCTCTGAAAGTCACTCAGTAGGTCAATGTCTCTGAACTGTCAGGGGACAGAAAAGGGCAGTACAGGGCATAGCTTCAATATCCAGGTTTTTTCAGGTGTCACTGATCAGTTTGAAATTTGGGGACAGCAGTTTAGCGTCACTAACGTGGTGAAGGGGAGCAGAATATGCCACCCCAAAATATATCTTTTTGGCATGAGGATTATTTTGGGCTAATTATTTTTGAGAGGCTGCAGACACAGGATAATCTCTGAAAACAGAGTAGAAGTTGCCCTTGCCTGAGGCAAATTTATATTTATAAGGGAGATCTCCATTTGTAAGGGTGTCGCCCTCTCTCTACCAGGAAGAGAATGATGACTGTAAATTTCTAGAAACTCATATTGGAACAGGAGGGAAGGGTGCAAGGCACAACCTTTGAAAGGAAGACATAGCCATAGTACATGATGAAAACTAGTGAGAACCAACTAGGTCCAAGATGGTGGAAGATTCGACTTCCAGTAGACCTTGAGCCTCATTATATGCTCATTGTAATACATTAGCATAAGCTAAGTGACACACCCACCAGCGCCATGACAGTTTTGCGGCCAGCCATGAAAGGTCAAAAAGTGGGTGGTGGCCCAATTCCTGGAAATTCCCACCCCTTCCCCAAAATAGTTGGAATAATCTTCCCACTCATTTGCCTATGAAATTATCCAGCCCATAAAAACTAACCATGCCATATTTCGAGGCATCTTGCCTCTTGCCTTCCAAGATGGCCCACACTCTGTCTGTGGAGTGTGTTTGCCTCTATAAATCCACTTCTTACCTATCACTTTGTTTCCGAATTCTTTCGCCATGAAGAAAGAACCTTAAATTCACCAGCAACAATATCAATGGACAAGGCAATGACTTAAATCTGTATAACAACCTTACCCTTGTTTACTGTGCTTCTCCTGGTCACCTCCCATAACTGGCATCTCCCTTCCCCAACTTCTTTTGTTTTTAGATGGAAATAGTATTTAAGGTGATGGCTTGGCCCAGCTCATCTCAGGGGGTTAGTTTTCTTGAGTATGTCCCATGTATACAGGAGGTATACATGTTATTAGACTTCCGTTTGTTTTTCTCTTGTAATCTGTCTTTGATTACCAGGGAGTCTCAATCAAGAACCAAAAGGGTAAATGGAAAATTATTTTTCCTTCCCTACAGAATCACTAATGTGGTAAACTGAGGTCTATTTATGGTGTTCCTCTTCTGCCAAAGAGCTCAGCACTCAGATGCTCAGTGTCTAAAATTCTAACTTTAGAATTTTTGCATTTGATTTAAGCATCTTCCTTTCTCCACAGTGCTCTTTTTTTTAAAAAAAAATTATTTATTTATTTAATTTATTTATTTGGTTGTGCTGGGTCTTATTTGAGGCTTGCCGGCTCCTTAGTTGCAGCTCACGGGCTCCTTAGTTGTGGCTCACTGGCTCCTTAGTTGTGGCATACATGTGGGATCTAGTTCCCTGACTAAGGATTGAACCCCAGCCCCCTGCATTGGGAGTGCGGAGTCTTAACCACAGCGCCACCAGGGAAGTCCCCCCACAGTGCTCTTTTAAAGTAATTACCATTCCTGCTCCCAGAGGTAGCATATTATATGGTCAGACCACTCAAGATGGCTATTCTCTTGCTCTCTGTACATCCCCTGCTCGACCAGCGCCTGCTTCACCTACATCCTACTCACATGACCGACCTTCCTACATACGTGCCCCCAGACCCAGCTCGTGATTGTCCTAATCCTAGGTCAGAACATTTCCACCTGGTTTCCCAGCAACCTCCGCCCCAGGAGTGAAGACTGCAAGACTGCTGCTGTGTCCTGCCTGCCTTCCACTGCGCACGGTGTTGCTTCAGCCGTGTAAGATCCCCCATCCATTAAACCACTGATGTCTCTATTGTTGACGCTGGGCTCTTTCTTTGGTCTTGATGTCGGGCAAGTACAGGGCTTGCAGGCCTGTGGGGTGGAGCCCAATACATATTAAGACATTCCATATATGAGTGGTATTTATTTGATCCCTTTCTCCTCTTACAAGAGGGACATTTACTTATATATTCTGAGATGTCTGGGAATCTGGAACTGGGGGTGGCACAAAAAAGCTGCTGAAGACAAATTTTACAGCTGGTCGGTTTTGCCAGAGTCTGGCCCTACTGCCAATCAATTTCTCAGCTCCTCAAAGTGGAGGTCTCCCAAGCTCTAGTGCAGACTCCCCTATAATGCTTTTAAGGTGTTAGGGCCACTAGACCTGTAGGCTTTGCCCTAGTAGAGTGAGAGTCTAGGCTGTAATTTTGGAAAGGATGTGGAGGTCATGACAGCCACAGTGGCCTGGAAGTTAGGTGGGGGATCCAGTTATGAGAGGTGACCAGGAAAAGCACAGTAAACAAGGGTAAGTCTTGTTATGCAGGTTTCAGTCAGTGCCTTCTCCATTGACAGAATTCTCTTGTGATTTAGAGCCAACTTTCTCTTCCTGGTAGAGAGAGGGAGACACCCTTACAAATGGAGGTTTCCCTCATAAATGTAGTTTGCCCTCAGGAAAGGGCAAGTTCTACTCTATTTTCAGAGAATCTTCTATCTGCAGTCTCTCAAAAATAATCAGCTCAAAATAATCCTCACGCCAAAGAGGCATATTTTGGGATGGCATATTCTGCTCCCCTTCAGAGGAGTATGCTTGAACAAAGGCACAGATACTAGAGTGATGTTCAAGCCTCTTCTGGGGAGAAGAAGTTCAGAGCACATCCCTTAGGGCAGAAGTTGGATACAACATGCAGAGCAGGAATGCTTAAGCTGAGTTATATGGAATGAGAATTTGGTCAATTACATTCTCTTAATGTCTAATTATCCCTTCTTGTTCTTACTTAACAAATTCCTCCTCCTCTTTTTAGTATATGATTCAAACATTTGTAAACTGTTATCACACCCCCTGCTTAGTGATCACTTAGCAAAGCCACATTTTAAATTCCTTTCATCTTTTCTTGTAAATCAATCCCTTTCTTCATTGAATTTTTTTGTTCTCTCATTGCCGGATGCCTTTCTTCTTCTTTTTTTTTTTTTTCCGTTTCTACCTCATTCTGGTATTAAAATACTACAGTTAAATGCAGTGCTTATCTCGCAGGCTGTAGCCTCACAGTTCAGGTCTGGGGCAGATTACCTCCTTTAGCTAAATTCTCCGTTCACTTTTCCTTCAGCTTTTCTGTATCTACAGAGCTGTTATAGGGATGGTTCCACCTTCTTCAATAATTGCTATAATATAGCCCTGGTTTTCAGACTTTATTGTGCATCAAAATCACCTGCGGGTGTTTCTTAATAATGTAATATGTCGGGTCCCAGTCTCCAGATTAAGTAGTGATTCATTAGTTACCACCCCCCTTTTTAAACAAGCACCCATAGGTGATTCGGATGCAGGTAATTCAGGGGCTACACCCTGAGAACACTATTGTACAGGCATTTGGGGAGCCAGAAACCATTCTTCATTGATCATCTAGGCCAGTGTTTCATGAAATCACAAAATGATTTCAGGTGGTGCACAGAGCATATAGACATTAAATAATACTGAGTCATGGAGTGGGGAAGTTTTCCCCTTTAAATTCTTTTTCAGTTCTCACTTTGGTGCAAGTTAGTCTTAAACATTTCTGATGTGTTCTAAACAAACTTTTTAACAAAGAAAAAGCAGGTCTCAAAGCCACAGACTCAGAAGCCTCTGCCAGGCAACAATATTTATCTAGATTTTAAGAACACTGTTTTGTTTTCATTATATTTATTTTTACTCTCACCTTCTATTTATGATAAATGATACTGGTTTCCATTTTATGTAATGATATAAACTCAGCTTTTCAAATCGATAAGTAAAAACAATTGTTAAAAATCTAAGTACAATTGAGTAAATTTTAAAGATCTTATTGGCTTTATTCAATAGTTCATGAATTGGACAGCATCCCTTCTAGCAGATAGAAAGGAGCTCTGAGGAGCTGTACAAAATGACAGAATTTTATAGGTAGAAGGGAGTGGGAATAAGAAAGTTAATTGGGCAAAAAGTGGATTGTTTATGGCAGGGTCACTTTCCTTCAGGGGATGGCAGGTGTCTATCAGGCCGATGACCTCACTAGCGCTAACGAGGTGATTCCTGATTGACTGGTTTTCGATTCCATTTCTGGGAGAGGCCAAAACCATAATTAAGTCTTGGCGACATGGGGCTTGGCATAAGTGACTCCATTTTGGGCCTGTTGTCTTGTTTTTTTTTTTTGTTTGTTTGTTTTTTTAAGAAAGGTGAGTAACAGACTTCTGATTTTCTTTTTTTTAAAAATTATTTATTTATTTATTTATGGCTGTGTTGGGTCTTCGTTTCTGTGCGAGGGCTTTCTCTGGTTGTGGCAAGTGGGGGCCACTCTTCATCACGGTGCGCGGGCCTCTCACTATCGCGGCCTCTCTTGTTGTGGAGCACAGGCTCCAGATGCGCAGGCTCAGTAATTGTGGCTCACGGGCCTAGTTGCTCCGGGGCATGTGGGATCTTCCCGGACCAGGGCTCGAACCCGTGTTCCCTGCATTGGCAGGCAGATTCTCAACCACTGTGCCACCAGGGAAGCCCCCTGTTGTCTTGTTTTTAACACAATTTAAGTTAGTTCAAAGAAAAAGTTGTTAAGAAAATAGTAGTAAATGTGGTATGTGTATAAAGCATAAATTGTGAAAGAATTTTTTTGGTGGTATACTGAAGTAATGAAATTTGTAAAGGTGATTCACAGAAGTCTCAAGTGTGAGAACTACCTCCTAAGCTGTGTCTATGTAACATCATTAGTTTGGCCATTTTTTTTTTTTTTAACTCAGTCATCTATTGTAGTCATCAATATTTTCAAATGAAGTGCCACCCCAAAATATGCCTCTTTGGCCTAAGAATCATCTTGAGAAACTACAGACATAGGAGAAGCTCTGAAAACAAAGTTGCCCTTTTGTAAGGGAAATCTACATTTATAAATGAAATTTACATTAGAAAGGGGGCTGGTAGAAGGAAGAGAGCTTTTATCAGAGATCATTTTTTCACCTGAGAAATTTATCTACCTGGCAGTGCAACTTTTGTTTACCATACATTTTTCTCTTCTCATCGTCCCATGACTTGTCTCCCCTGCTTTAAAGTCCCAGACCCCTATTCCTTTCCTTGCCTCGGGATGGTATATAAGCCTCTATTGTCTGGCTTCCTTTTGAGCCTCATATCTTTGTGGGGATCCGGTACTACATAGTATGCACATAATTAAAATTGTTTTTCTCCTGTTAATCTGCCTTTTATTACAGGGGGTCTCAGCCAAGAACCTAGAAGGGTAGAGGGAAAAATATTTATACTCCCCTACACAAGTAAGAAATCAAATGCCAAATTGTTTGCTCTTGATAATATTTATAATTTGCCAAAAATCAGACATGTTGTTTGACCTGTACCGTTAATTTTTAATAAACCCAATCTTTTCATGGCATGTGAGTCCACGGTTCTGATATTTGAATTTCTACTTTTTCTGCATGAGGATTTGTTCCTTTCTTTCCTTTGGCTATAGTTGAGTTACTTTTATTTGCATATAACAGAGTGCTAGATATTATAGTATGAAGAAAAAAATTTAAGACTCATCCTCTAGAAGCTTAAAAGCCAGTTGGAGAGTCAAAAGACAAGCACGTTAACAAAAGCTAGCATTTATTGAGCACTGACTATACCAGGCTTAAAAGCTTTTCATTCATTGTCTCATTTCATCCTTACTACAACCTTCTGAGGTAGGTACTAATGACTTACATCTGTGGAGCACTTACTAGGTGCTTTACATGTGTTCTATAATACATGTAATTTTCAAAATGATCCTGTGAGGTCCTGACAATCAATCGGGCCCATTTTATTGAAGGGGAAACTGAGCCACAGAGAAGTTATGCAATTTGCTCAAGGTCACACTGCCAGTAAGTGGTGGAGTAGAGGACTGGGAACCAGGCAGTTTGACTCCAAAGCCTGGACTCTTGCTGCCTTGCTATTATCCCAGTTTTACACATGAGGATACTGAGGCTTAGAAAGAAAAAAATAACCTGCCCAAGACTATGTGGCTAAGAAGTGATGGAACTGGGTTTAGTTTGACTCTAGAGCCCACACTCTTAGCCCTTAAGCTACATTGTCTCATAAAACAATGGGCTACCTATTTAAAAGAACAATGTAAATGTCATATGGCAGGGTGTGGTGATGACAAGTTTAGCGGAAGAATTTGCAGATTTTTTCTTCCTTTTCAGGAAGAAAGTTTTGTTATTTGCATTGTTCCCAATTTCCTTGTTGGAATTGCTTTTATACTTTAACATTTTTTTCAGTAATAAGGGCAACTAGTTCAACACCCAGACACTCCAGTGCTCTGGGCTACTTGTCTTGCTGCCCTGATGATATGGATATGCTCGATTTTTTTGTGTTCCATTTGCTGTTTTATTGACGCAGTTATTGATAAAAGAAAACTCCTTGCCAAGATGCATTCTTTGACCTTAAATTGGCTTGATGGGTAGACATTACCTTTGGACAATTAACCCTCTTGGTAGCAAAAGCCTTTCCAGACCAGCCGTGTTCACAGTATGTTGCTGCTAACATCTCCACTTTTCTCTAGCTTTTAAGGGTAGCAGCTTTTTGGTTTTATTTTTGCCTGAGAGGTTCCACGTTCAGTTGATATTGTCACTTTCGTCAGTTCATCAATTATGCCACTCTTCTCCAAACAAACAGATAAATATACAAACCCATCTCAAACACCTCCTAGAAAGAAGTTAGGCTCTGAGAGAGGAAGGGCACTTTGACCTGCAGAAATGCTGGGTGTGGTGGTTGTGGTGGTGCGTGTGGATATATATGTGACAGAGGAAAGTGAAAATAAGAAGTGAAAAAAACTCTTTACCTCAAGAGCAGGCAGTGGCACAGCTTGTGCAGTCATGGCCAAGATTAAAGCTTGAGATCTTCCTGGCAAAAAGATGGAGCTGCTGAAACAGCTGGATGACTTGAAGGTGGAGCTGTCTTAGCTGGAAATCACCAAAGTGACAAGCAGTGTGGCATCCAAGCTCTCCAAGATCCTAGATGTTTGTAAATCCATTGCCCGAGTTCTCACTGTTGTTAATCAGACTCAGAAAGAGAACCTCAGGAAATTCTACAAGGGCAAGAAGTACAAGCCTCTGGATCTGCAGCCCAAGGAAACACATGCTGCATGTTCAACAAGCATGAGGAGAAGTTGAATACCAAGAAGCAGCAGCAGAAGAAACAGCTGTACCCACTGCCAAAGTTCGTGGTCAAGGCCTGAGCATCACAGAGTCAATAAAACACAAACAAACTAGAAAAAAAAAAAGTGAAAATGAAATGGCACAGGAAACAAGGACAGAAAAACTGTTGTAGTTGTTTTGGTTGTTACAGTTCTTTTCTTTCTATATGCTATCCAATCTAGAGATTCCCTTGAAGAGGGGCTTCATGTTTCTCCATCAGTGCTATGGGAAGGAAAGGATTCAGTAAATTGAACATCAAAGCAAGACAGTGCTTGTTTTCCATCCCTGAAGAGAAGGATTTAGATCCTTACTCTACTTGGAAAGAAAGTGTGTATTTCCCATTTATGTAATAGCTTATGTAAATCTTAATGGAACTTAAAGTACCAGTTGAATACTGGTGACAGTGTTCCTTTAAAAATGTTGTGGAGTCACAAAGGACAGGATAATTAAAACTCCTTGCAGAGTTTTGTTCTTTGACCTCTCATTAGTTTCAGCATTATAAATTGCCATTTGTTAGCAGCCTAATTTGATTATTAGCCCCTCTGAGCTTACAGCACACATTATTTAGAGTGGACTCTGCGTGACTCAGAATGCATGCTGTTGCTGCATACCCGAGATGAAAAATGGCGGAGCAAATTGCCTTGCTCCTGTGTGTTCATGAGTTAGTCATACTAAAGTGGTTAAGCGAAGGGGAAGCAGTCCCTTCCAACATCCACGGCTGTGAGTTTGACAAAAGAAACTCAAGGGGCAGTATGACTAGTTCATTCTGGAAGCAGCTTTGAGGTATCATGGAGGGAGGAGGAGAAAGAGGGAATTTTGGTCCCTACAGTTTTATCATTATAAAAAGATTGGTACGTCATATCACCTTTTGCCACCCTGCATAGAGAAATAAAAACTGACTTACTTCCTCAAGGTATTTCAACAAATGACTACAGAAACTTAGAGCTGGGGACTACTAGCACACTCATTCTTTGTCTCTCTGGGTCTGTACTCTCATCTCAGCATTTTAACTAATTCCTCAATATTGCTACTAGGAGGCTTAGCAAGTATAATCAGGCTTCTTGCCAAAGCCAATGTCCATAAAACAACCTAACTTCTATTTCTTTTTAAGCAAGCGAATCAGAGAGTTGTGAGAAAGCAGAAAAATACAATAATAAGAATATAGAAATGAAACACCCTTCCTCCTCATCCTTGCCAAATATAAGTAACTGAAAAAATTAGTCCCACTGGCTCCATTACACACTAGAAGATCATTTGAGGCAAACATAAAATCTTCAACTGTCTTCAGTTTGAGATCATGAAAGAAGATTAACTGAAGTCAGAATTAAAGTTTGAAAAATGTAGGAGAACACATACATAACAACAACAACAAAATACAGTAGATTCTCTCTTAGTGAACTTCTGCTTAATCATCTTGCTGGATTAATTGATAGTGAGACCCAGGACCAATAAACATGGTACACTAAGTGCTTATAGGTAGTAGTGTGGTTAGAAGTAATGTGACTAGAAGAGTCTAGTTTGCCCAGATACTTCTGCTTCAACAGTTTGAGTTGTGTGCTTACTGAAAATTAGTTGAGTTTGTTCCAAATCTATTTATGCCAGTTGTACATAATAATGCAATTATGTGATTTAATTAAATATTATGTAAACTGATGAAATATGAATGCAAAGTGAGTTGTTGCTTCAATGAAATCTAGGCTGAATGCCTTTGTAAGTCTCAGTAAATGCAGGGTGCTAAAAAAATCTGTCAAATTAGGCGCGGGTAAGAAAAAAGTAAAAGATGGGGGAAATTATAATAATTAAGAAGATTCTACATTCATATTGCTTCACATATTTTGTTTTTTACTTTATTTTATGGATAATTTCAAACATATCTAAAATTAGAGAGTCTAGTATAATTAAACAGGATATTCTCATCACCCAGCTTCAACAATTACCCATACATGTCCAATCTTGTTTTAGCTATACCCACCCACTCCTTCGCTACAATTATTTTGAAGCAAATCACAGATATCAGATCACTTCCTCTCATAGGTCTTTTTTAGTTCTCATTCCACTTTAAAGGAATCCAAACTGGAAATTATGGATGTGGCTTGCGTAAGCAAGATAGTGCAAAAGTACAAAAGTCAAACCATACTTAAGAAAAAGGCTGGAGGGTAGAATACAATTGTGGAATCCATGTACTGGGCCCTAGAAGGGAAAAGCTATCCACTTATCATCCTGTTATCAAAAAAAAAAAAAAAAATTTGGAAGGTATGGCCAAGGTGGTGGAGTAGGAAGACCCTGAGCATGACTCCTCCCAAGGGCACACCAAAATTACAACTATTTACAGAGCAACTATTTACGAGAAGACTAGTAGAAAAGATAAAATGAAAGATAAAAAGAAGGAACCACAGCAAGATGAGTAGGAGGGGCAGAGATGGGGAATAGTCAAGACTCACATCCCAGGAGGAGGCAACCCACAAATGGGAGGATAATCACAATTGCAGAGGTTCTCCCCGAGGAGTGAGGGATCTGAGCCACACATCAATCTTCCAAGCCCAGGGGACGTGCACTGGGAAGATGAGCTTGCAGAACATGTAGCTTTGAAGACCAGTGAGGCTTATGTATGCGAGAGGTGGAGGGCTATAGGAAACAGAGACTCTGCTCTTAAAGTGCACACACAAAATCTCACACATTCCAAGACCCAGCACAGAGGCAGTAACTTGAAAGGAGCCTGGTCAGACCCACTTGCTGATCTTGGAGAGCCTCCTGGAGAGGCAGGAGGAAATTAGGTCTCTCCTTGAGGACATAGATGCTGGTGGAAGCCATTTTTGGGGAGCTCGTTCTATTACAAGGACACTAGTGCTGGCAAACACCACTTTGGAGTATCATTTTAGCCTATTAGTGTCCAAAGCCTACTCATCCACCAGCAGGCTGGCACCAGCCCTGGGACCCTCTGGGCCGGGCAGCCAGCCTGGGACCTCCTGGGATGAGAAGCCACCCTGGGACCTGGCTCTGCCCACCAGCAGGCCAGCACCAGCCCCAGGACACCCCAACCCCTTCAGCCAGGCATGCTGGGACACAGCCCCCCACCAGCAGGTTGGTAGCCATCACATAAAGAAGGGCCTAGCAGCCAGCTGGGCCAGGGGCCAGCCATGCCTACCAGTGCATCCATAGTAGTCAGCCCTGCTGCAACAGAAGGGCCCATGCAGCCCACAAAAGGGAACCGCTAGAGCATATAACTCAGGTGACCAGGGGGTGGTATGCTGTTGGGCCCCACAGAATGTCTCCTACATAAGGCTGTTTCTCCAAAATCAGGAAATGTAACTGACCTACTTAATATTTTAAAATAAACACAGAGAATTAGACAAAATGAGAAGACAGAGGAATATGTTCCAAAAGAAGGAATAAGACAAAACCCCAGAAGAAGGAATAAGCAAAATGGTGAATAACAGTCTACCTGATAAAGAGTTCAAGGTAATGATCATAAAGATGCTCAATGAATTTGGGAGAAGAATGGATGAACACAGTGAGAAGTTTAACAAAGAGTTCGGAAATATAAAGAAGAACCAAGTAAAGCTGAACAATACAATAACTGAAGTAAAAAAGTATACTAGAAGAGATCAACAGTAGGTTAGATCAGCAGTCCCCAACATTTTTGGCACCAGGGACCAGTTTTGTGGAACACAATTTTTCCATGGACATGGGGTGATGGTTCAGGCGGTAATGCGAGCAATGGGGAGCGATGGGGAGTGGCAGATGAAGCTTCACTCGCTCACCCGCCGCTCAGCTCCTGCTGTGTGGCTGGGTTCCTAACAGGCCGTGGACCAGTACTGGTCTGCGGCCCGGGGGTTGGGGACCCCTGGGTTAGATGATACAGAGGAACAGATCAGCAAACTGAAAGACACAGTAGTGGAAATCACCCAAGCTGAACAGAAAAAAGGATTTTAAAAAGTGAAGACAGTGTAAGAGACTTCTGGGACAACATCAAGTGTACTAACATTCGCATTATAGTGATATCAGAAGGCAAGAGAGAGAGGTAGGGGCAGAGAACTTATTTGAAGAGATAATAGCTAAAAAATTCCCTAACCTGGGAAAGGAAAGAGACATCCAGTTCAAGGAAACACAGAGCTCCAAACTAGACGAGCCCAAAGAGGTTCACATCAAGACACATAATTAAAATGGCAAAAATTAAAAAGAGAATCTTAAAAGCAGAAAGAGAAAAGCAACTAGTTATGTACAAGGGAACTCTCAGCTGTCTTTTCAGCAAAAATAAATAAGCTACAAGGATACACTGTACAACACAAGGAATACAGCCAATATCTATATTTACTATAAATGGAGTATAACCTTTAAAAATTGTGAATCACTATATTGTACACCTGTAACTCATATAATATTGTACAGCAACTATACTTCAATTAAAAAATAAAATAAATAAATAAAAAACAAAACAAATGAACAAACATAACAAAACAGAAACAGAGTCATAGATATGGAGAAGAAATAGGTGTTTGCCAGAAGGGAGGGTGGTAGGAGGATGAGTGAAGTAGGTGAAGGAGCTTGAGACACAAACCTCCAATAATAAAATAAATAATTCATGGGGATGTAATATACAGCATAGGGAATATGGTCAATAATACGTCAGTAACTTTGTATGGTGACAGATGGTAACTAGACTTTTGCAATGGTCATTTTGTAATGTATAAAAATATCAAATCACTATGTTGTACACCTGAAACTAATATATTATTGTAATTATACATTTTTTTCAATTATACTTCAATAAAATATTTTTCATATAAAATATTTGAGCTACAACATATTTTAATGATTGTTTCAGTCACTTAGAAAATGAGCAGATAATAGACCTGAATGGCTGCTTTAGCTAAATTGTGCCATATGAAAGCAGAGGAAACGAGCTGAGAGAGAGAGAGGAGGCCGAAGGGCAGAGATGAGAGAGGCTTTTTGAGACAGTGTGAACAATGGTTTCTGATTTAACAGGTAAATTTCCGGTTCCTAGGTTCCTGATTGGGCTTTGTTGGATGCCCTGGGATTTCCATGAGATTGTTTGTTGCAGTCTTTTATTAAATTCCATTCTATTTAAGCTGCCTGAATACCTTCCTGTTCTTTGAAGCCAACAATTACTGACTGAGAAACAGGATAGCCTCTGATATAGAGGGTGTAAGTTGAGAATCAAAAGGCACAAACAAGAAACTCTTCATAGTTTAAACCAAATATAGCATTAGGCTAGGTTCTTATGGCAAGCCCCTATGTGTGTGTGTATATGTGTGTTGCACTTATGTGTATGTATGTGTGCCTTTAATATCCACTAATACTCATGCTATTTATGCAGCACCCAGGGCTGTTCCAGCTTAGGAGACTTAATTCACATATAATCTTATACAGCAAGAAGGAATTATCTAGGGGTAAACCCAGGCCTATGGAACAAGACAAGTTTACCTTATTTTCTTCATGTTTTTACTGCTATGCTCCTCCATTGTTTAAAAGTTGCTTATGAGCCTGAAAAAGAACACTTTCTATTTTAATTCTATTTCATTCTCCATGAACCAATTCCAGGTTGGTAACAGAAGATAATGCTTGCCCAAACACTCATATTCAACTATTGTATATGTATTCAACACCTACTACATGTCAAGCACTTCTGTATACTGATCTTAACTCTTTCTGTGAACTGTGTTTTATACACAAAAAAACTAAAACTCAGAGAAGTTATCTGGTCCAAAGTTGTATGGCTAGCGAGTGGCAGAATGAGGTACTCTTTCTATGGCAAGAAAGGGTGTTTCTTGCCATAGAAAGGCTGTTTCTCTTCCAACCTTTAGTGCAGTAGCATTTGAGTATGAAAGCAGAATGGAATACATAGCTTAAAATAAGGCAATAGGTGATGAATACACATATTCTGTGATGAAGAAACAACTAGTAGTGTTACAGATGAAATTCCTTTAATTTAGCACTCTGTTAACTCATCATGTGGGCTATTAAAGGGGAATATTTCTACTGAGCAAAATATGCTTTATTCAAGACAGAAGGGGGGTAATCACAGTCCTATGCTCAAATTGTAAGAACATATTGGTCCACATGGCTTCAATTTGGGTTTAAGTCAGAGGTAAATTTGAATCACCTCTGATCTGACCTTAGCCTCTTTTGTATTTATCACTATTACCTACAATATCCACTCTGCTTTCCTCATGAAATGCCCCGAGTGAAAATGTCAGGGAGTATTTTGTGTTTTGAATACGAATTAGGAAGTCTCCAGTGGAGGAAGATCTGGAAGGGTATTCAGGAAAGCTGGTTGGAACATTTTGTTAACAGCAAATGTAGATCCAGCACCGGTCAGGTAGTTCTTGGCTTTTCTATGCAGCTTCCTAGAGGAAATCACTTCCCTTCCCTGGGTCTAAACAACCTTGTCTAAATTATCTCTATAAATCTTTTCTAACTTGATAATTTTGCTTTCCATGAAATACATTTTCCAAAAGCAATAGCTCACTGAAGGAGAATTACCTTATTCTTTTTCCTTTTAGAAAGTCACTTAATTGGATGGGAATGCATTTCCTAGAAGCTGGTGAATCTAATATTTGGTGGATACCAGCCTAGTTTGTACTGACAACTTATGTGGCTTCCCCTGGACATGACACAATCTGACATGACTCGTCCATACAGCTCATCTGGCCCAGAGGTTAAACGTGTTCATTTGCTTATTATTGGGACCCTACATACACATCTGCCAACGCTTCTAGCACTTGGGAAAAAAAAAAAAAAAAGAATTGCAGAGAGGCCTGGCATTTTACCTTTATGTTCGTTCTTGGCAGGATTGTTGTTTTCCCTTGCAATTTCATGAGCATTGCAGGGTCTCTATTGAATGACTAAAATGTATTTGTTGTTGGAGTATGGCAGAGAACTATCATTCTCCTTTAAAAAACCTTTGGGGAATAGTCTGTTCAATTTCTAAGGCTACCACTCATTCAAAAATATTAAATGCGTTTAAAACAGAGAACAATTCTTTGTCACAAAGTGAAGGCAACTTCTAGAAAATTCCACATGGCTAACTTCTAGTTTCCTTTAGGAAACATAGAGCCAACCCTCTCTTAACTCTACCTTAGTCATCCAGTACAGGGCTTCCCTACAAATCCATTCACTGTAGCTTTGCTAAGTCTAATTTCTCTGTCTTCATAAATCTACATTCAGTGTTAATGACAGAACTGAAGATGAGGTTGTGGCAAGTCAGTCAGACATTTTTTCTCTAGCTTTTATATACTAATGGTTCCTTTTCTGAGTCCTGGGAAGTGTCAAACCAATACGATTGATTATCAATGATATCTCCATTCCCAGGGATAACACTTTTGGTTTCTGTGACTTTCAAATTATGTTTCTAAGCATGAAGCATTTTCCCTCTCTGGTTTTACACGAGTTGTCTTTCCTCACACCAGTTTTTCTTGCAAAAACCCTGATGTACCGTCCATGTTCTTTCATCTTGTCTAACAGTACATATTCTATTATTTATTACATGACATCAGAAGACTATATATGGTTAAACTGAGCACTACTCATATTCTGGAAAAAGCGTTCATCTCTCTAACTGGTTGCTGAAGCAGCACTACCAACGCAAACGTTCTGACTTCATTCAGGTATTGTTTACTTGCCTTGAACAGTTTCCTCAGACATTTCTTTGCTGTCATTTTTCTTTTTTTCTTACAAGATAAAACAGCTAATAAATAATGTTTTATTGTGTAGTGCTCTGGCCACCACCTCCCCTCATTTTTTAAGATGAGAGTTTTGAATCAGGAGCATGTTGGTTTATTTGCCATATATATATATATATTTTCTTAATATATATTTTATATATATATATATATTTTTCAATTGTTACTAAGAGATTGCAACCTACGAATCCTGTATGGGAAGGTGACATTTGGGACATGTGCTATAGGTTACATTTCTGATATTTTGATTCACATGTTTGTTTCAGTTATTGAGAACTTTCATACGTTTTGAAAGGGTCAGAAAGTCATCTGTGACTTCAAAAGTATTCCAGTCCTTTCCAGCTTATATCACATTTTAGACAATAGTAGAAATAGTGGAGGAAATCACAGAGTAAAGGAATACCCTATTTCTGTCATCTAGGAGTTTATGGAAAAAAACCACATATTTTTTGTGAAGAGTTTATAAAGCATAGACTATCAAGAACTATCAAGAATATACAGAGTATATTAGAAACACTATATATTAGAAAAAAATTAGAAATTTATCTTGAGGAGGCAGGTTGCCCTTCAAACACCTATAATAACACAGCTTATTAGAAAGAACCAAGGCTTTACCTACTTGCTATTGAGTAGTCACTGACCAGTTGTTGGACTGAATTGACCAGTTATTTCCACCTCTATAGTTTGACTGACACCTGGTTCTTCTACTGAGTTAAGATGAGCACCTCTGTATGTTATTTCTTACACCGGAGGAGTTACCACACTGTGCCCTGCTCCCAATTTTTTCAATTTTTGCTATAAGCAAAATACAATGTTCATTAATCACTGCAGTGCAGGCAAAGCCTTCAAAGTGACTGAATGGAATCAGTGGAAACAGGAGTTGCTGGGACACAAAATTGCATGAAACAAAATGTTTGGGATTTTTGTATTCTTCCCAAGTGAAATGACCTCAGCATTAAAGTACAAACTTGGGCATGAACCAAGCTTCCTCCATAGCACATCCCTTGTTGTAACTCAGATATGAAGTCCCTTGACCCCTGATTGCTGCATTATGATGGCAAGCAATTTTCTACCACTCCCCAGTGTGTATGAAACAGTTTGCTCACCTCCAGTGCCAGAACTGATTCATTGGCTTCTACAGACCCTGGAGCCCCTTGGCAGGAGCAGTTCGGACAACACTTCAATAGGAAGTGTAAGAATTAAATGTTCGGCTCAGCCATGTGGGTGGTTCAGGGATTGGAACTCAGATGTCTACCTTTTTCTTTTCCTTGTGTACTTGTTTGGTGATAGTCTCTGGTCTGAATCCATCATTCTGATCTATCAGATCAGAAGGGTGTGCAAACTCTAAGTATATCCCAGATCTCATAGTGGGTGGGGAAGGTATTAATATATGTGCACATACTCCAGGTTCTTCCCACAGACCATGAAATTGTCATTGTGGACGTGGATGTTTCTTTTATAGAGCTTTTTCTCCATGTGTGGCTGCAGTATCCTTTCTAAACCATTCTGACCTCAACTTTCAGTCAAACTGATTAGCTATTGTCTGCCCGGTGACAGGAACAGATTTTTCCATGTCTCAGGAGCTCAGTTAATTAGTTCTGCCCAAAGTTACAATGGATGTGGTTCTATAAAGAACCACAAGCTTCTTGGCTTTAAGACATTTGTCTTTTATTTGAATCATGAACTGTATCTGTTACGTGATCATAACTCTACCTGTTATTGGTTACGTATCACAACAAATATAATTTTAGCAGTGGTCCCAGTTGAGCCTAACTGCCATTCATATACATCTGAGTGCATCTAATTAGCTGATAGGAATAATCCACAGGGTCCATTTAAATGGGTTTTGTCACTTGGGGAGAAGAGGCCTAGGAGAAGGAAGAGAGGAGGTGTGGAAAGAGAGAGAGGAGGTGTGGAAAGAGTGAGATGAGGAGGAGGTGAGGAAATGGCAGGGAGAGTCTTGTAAGTGGTCACTTGGTTGGCAAAGATGTGATGGAGGAGAAGGGGTGGGGAGGCTGGCCCAGTGTCTGTCCCCTGATCTATTCCCAAAGACTTCTGAGCTTTTTGAATAGAGGCATTGAAGGCACAAGCAGAAAGAGCTGTATTTACAAAGGACTTGTGAGGCACGTCATGTGGAATGTCATGGTCAGGCTGCAGGTAGCCATAAGGAGTCAGTAAGCAATAGGACACAGAAGTATTTAACTGTGGTATAGTGAGAATTTAATGAATAGTAATGGTTAGACCCTTGAGTGCTGACGTGGGCCCTCTCCCAGCTAAAATCATCTAACAGGCAGCAAGTTCATGGTATTTGACTCCTCTAACATTGCAGATCTCTATTTCTGCATAGGATGCATTCACCACTGATTTTCTTGTGCTTCTGGTGTATATTCCTTCTAATCCTGTTTGCTGGTTCGGTAAAAACACAGAGTGAAAGTAACTTTGAATGAAGTCTAAGTCATCATTGTCTCCAATCTTTAATGGCCCAGCCATTGTGGTCAGGTGACCAAATATGATGCAAAATGGAGGAAAAGGATATCCTATATGGACATACTGTGGCCTCAGCTCAATGAGCATTTGAAGAAATTATTGCATCTCTTTGACACCTCTAGAGTATACAGCTTCAGGAGCAGCAAAAGAATGTGGGATGGACACGGAGGGCACTGTGGCAAGCAGCAACTAGGTCATGATAAGATGCCACCCTCCAGTGGCTGTATGGCAACCCGAATTAATGAGATAAATGAAAGTGTTCAGAAAAGAGAATATGAGAGGACTCTGTAAGTTCACAGGGATACCCCTAAGCATGCCCATAAATAGCTTGATAAGGCTTGATGTGCAGGACAGGTAGGATACCCATATCTCCTTCATTATCCATTAGTTAAATTACTGTTATTGTTGCCCTTCCATCCTTCCTGAAATAACAATCCCTTATATTTATGTAACCTTTGCAGTTTATAAGTGTTTTCACATGTTTTCACTCATTTAATGCTGAGAGCAACCCTGTGACATAGCAAGGTATTATGATCATTACACAGATAAAGAAATCTATGATCTAGAGATTTGATAACATTTTCCCAAAGTACCATCTCTAGAGAACTGATGAACTAGGCATAGAACTTAAGCCTTCTGTAGTAGGCAGAATGATGCCCCCATCCCCCAAAGATGTCCATGTTCCAATCCCTGAAACCTGTGAATAAATTAACGTCCATGTCAAACGAGACTTTGCAGATGTGAAAACGATTAAGTATGTTGATATGGGGAGGTTATTCTGGATTATCCAATCTAAACATGTGAATTTTTAAACTCAGAGAACCTTTCCCAGCTAAGGTCGGAAAGATACATGATAGGGACTTCCCTAGTGGTGCAGTGGTTAAGAATCTGCCTGCCAATGCAGCGGACACGGGCCCGAGCCCTGGTCGGGAGAGATCCCACATGCTGTGGAGCAACTAAGCCCGTGCACCACAACTACTGAGACTGCGCCCTAAAGTCCTCAAGCCACAACTACTGAAGCCCACTCGCCACACCTACTGAAGCCTGTGCGCCTAGAGCCCGTGCTCCGCAACAAGAGAAGCCACCACAGTGATAAGCCTGCGCACCACAACGAAGAGTAACCTCTGCTCGCCGCAACTAGAAGAAGCCCGCGCGCAGCAACGAAGACCCAATGCAGCCAAAAATAAATAAATTTATTTAAAAATAAAGGAAAGAGACGTGATAATGGAAGAAGGGTCAGAGAAAGATTTGACATTGCTGGCTTTGAAGATGGAGGACAGCACAAGAAGTCAAGGAATGCAGGTGGCTTTTAGAATGTAGAAAAGACAAGGAAATGGATTCTCCATATATTAGTTTCCTATCTGCTTTAACAAATTACCACAAACTTAATGCTTAAAGCAACACAAATTTATTATCATACAATTCTGAAAGCCAGAAGTCCAAAATAGGACTTACAGGCTAAAATCAAGGTGTTAGCAGTGCTGCATTCTTTCTGGAGGCTTTAGGAGAAGATCTATTTCCTTGTCTTTTCAAGCTACTAGAGACAGCAGAGGAGAGATCAAGATAGTGGAGTAGGAGGATGTAGAGGTTACCTCCCCCATGGACGCATCAAAAATACATCTACACGTGGAACAATTCTTACAGAAAACTGAATGGAAACTGGCAGAAGGACTCCTGTACAACCAAAGCTGTAAGAAAGATACACATGTGCTCCGGTAGGAAGGAAGAAAAGTGATCGGGTCAGGACCTGTGTCCCTGGGAGGGGACTCAGAGGAAAAGGAAGATTATACAGGTGGATGCCCACACTGGGGAGTCAGTGGTATAAACCATAGATTAGACACCTCAGTCCTGGGGTCCTATGAGGAGGAGACAAGCCCCCTTATTGGAGGAGCACTGGGACAGACAGAGGGGCTGTGGGAAGCCTGGACTCTGCTGGTTAGGAACATGCACACACTGGCTGGGCCCTTCGGCAGGGGAGAGAGAGGTCTGCTCTAGCAGCTGCTGGGTTTCCTGCAAATGCCTAGCAGCTCGCCCTAGCCCAAGCTGAACAAACGCTCTGGCCCTGCTCACTCCATACCATAGCACAGCACTGGATCTGGGGTGGCCATGACCAAGGAAAAGATTCAACTGTGGGATGCAGAGGTGACCCAGTCCCAGGATAGAGCCTGGGTAGGGTGGCGGTGACCATTGTTGGCACTTTCTCAAACAGTGCCTTAGAAGCCACCCAGATCTCTGATGGTGGCCACTCCACCACAGCTCACCTCCTGACACATGCTGAGAGTCCAAGCAGGCCTCTGCCAGCCCTGTGGAGCTGCCCAGAGCCTGGGGGCAATGATCAGCTGTGAGGGATAAAGGAGACTTGCACCAGAGGCGGTGTCTGAGCAGAGACACAGGCGCTTACAAGGCAGCACATTGGACCTCTGTGTGCATGGGTCCCACTTGCTTCAGCACTCCCCTTCTCTGGGGCAAGGGTCCCAGAGCAGGAGAGGGAAAAACACACACTTAAAGGGAGTAGAGCCAGCTTGGGCTGACTGTCAGGGGTTCTGCTTCAGCAACTTGGAGTCAGACCCTGACCCTGATAGGGTGGTGACGGCCACTGAGCAGAGGGAAAGTCCTGCCTCACACCTGGCTCCAGTTCTAGCATCTCCATCTCCAGCCCTACCCCCTACCAAGGTGATAGCTGCCAGCACACCCTGAAGATGTGACTTGCATCCACGTCAAATCTAGCTCTGCCACAAAAGGCATTGGACACACAGTCTGCATAGGGATGCTCCCATATAGGAACACCCTTTCAAGACCACAGTAGGTAACTGTTGCACCTAAACTCATAGAGGCAGAGGAAAATAAGCAAAACGAAAAGGCAGAGGAATTACTCTCAATTGAAAGATCAAGAGAAAAACCCTGAAAAATACATAATGAAACAAAAATAAATAATTTACCAGACAAAAAATTCAAAATATTGGTGATAAAAATGTTAACTGCATTCGGAAAAAGAATTGATGTAAACAGTGAACATTTTTAACAAGGAACTAGAAAATATAAAAAGACCCAATCAGAAATGAATAATTCAAGAGCTAAAATAAAAAACACACTAGAAGGAATGAATAGCAGACTAAGAGATACAGAAGAAGAGATAAGTGACCTGGAAGGTAGAATAATGGAAATCACGCAATCAGAACAGCAAAAAGAAAAACAAATTTAAAAAAATGAAAGCAATTTGAGAGCTCTCTGGGATAACATTAAGCATACCAGCAACATTTGTATTATAGGGGTCCTAGAAGGAGAAGAGAGATAGAAGGGGATCAAAAATGTATTTGAGGAAACTATGACTGAAAAGTTCTCAAACCTGAAGAAGGAAACAAATGTCCAGGTACAGGAAGCACAGAGGGCCCCAAAGAAATGAACTCAAACAGACCCACACCAAGACATATCATAATTAAAATGGCAAAAGGTAAAGATAGAATTCTAAAGGCAGCAAGAGAAAAACAAAGAGTCATACATAGTGGAACCCCCATAAGGCTATCAGCTGACTTCACTGCAGAAACTTTGCAGGCCAGAAGGGTGTGGCATGATATATTCAAAGTCCTGAAAGGGAATACCATGCAACCTAGGACACTCTACCCAGCAACATTATCATTTAGAATTGAAGGAGAGATAAAGAACTTCTGAGAGAGCAAAAACATTGATAAAGGAAATTGCAGATGAGGCAAAGAAATGGAAAGATATCCCATGTTCATGGACTGGAAGAATCAATACTGTTAAAATGTCTATACTACCTAAAAAAATCTACAGATTTAATGCAGTCCCTATCAAAATACTCATGACGTTTTTTTGCAGAACTAGAACAAATAGTCCTAAAATTCATATGGAACCACAAAAGACCCTAAATTGCCAAAGCAATCTTGAGAATAAAGAACAAAGCAGGAGGTATTATCCTCCCAGAGTTCAGAGTATACTACAAAGCTGCAGTAATGAAAACAGTATGTTACTGGCACAAAAACAGACACATAGATCAATGGAACAGAATAGAGAGCCCAGAAATAAAACTATGCACCTATAGTCAATTAATGTACAACAAAGGAGGCAAGAATATACAATGGAGAAAATACAGTCTCTTCAATAAGTGGTGCTGGGAAAACAGGACAGCTACACGTAAAACAATGAGATCAGAACATTTCCTCATACCATATACAAAAATAAGCTCAAAATGGATTAAAGACCTAAACATGAGACCTGAAACCATAAAACTCCTGGAAGAGAACATAGGGAGAACAATCTTTGACATAAATTGTAGCAATATTTTTCTGGATTTGTCTCCTAAGGCAAAAGAAATAAAAGGAAAAATAAACAAATGGGACCCAATTAAACTTAAAATAAACAAATGGGACCCAATTAAACTTAAAAGCTTTTGCACGGCAAAGGTAACCACTGACAAAATGAAAAGGCAACCTACTGAATGGGTGAAAGTATTTGCAAATGATATGACTGACAAGGGATTAATATCCAAAATATATAAACAGCTCATACAACTCAACATCAAAAAAACAAACAACCCAATCAAAAAAATGGGCAAAAGACCTGAATAGAGAAGGTCTTTCCCAAGAAGACATACAGATGGCTAACATGGAAAGATGAAAAGATGCTCAACATCACTAATTATTAGAGAAATGCAAGCCAAAACCACAATGAGATATCACCTCACCTGTCAGAATGACTATCATCGAAATGTCTACAAATAACAAGCGTTAGAGAGAATGTGGAGAAAAGGGAACACTTATGCACTGTTGGTGGGAGTGTAAATTGGTGCAGTCACTATGGAAAACAGTATGGAGGTTCCTCAAAAAACCAAAAATAGAACTACCATATGATCTAGCAATTCCACTCCTGGACATATATCCAGAAAAAACAAAAACACTAATTTGAAAAGCTACATGCACCCCAATGTTCACTGCAGCATTATTTACAATAACCGAGACATGGAAACAACCAAAGTGTCCAGTAACAGATGAATGGATGAAAGAAGATGTGGTATATAAATACAATGAAATATTACTCAGTCATAAAAAATGATGAAATTCTGCCATTTGCTGCCACGTGAATGGACCTAGAGAATATTATGCTTAGTGAAATAAGTCAGACAGAGAAAGATAAATAGTGTATGATATCACTTATATGTGGAATCTAAAACATAATACAAATGAATGTTTATAGCAAAACCAAACAGACTCACAGATACAGAAAACAAACCAGTGGTTCCCAGTGTGAAGGGGGAGGGGCAAGACAGGGGTATGGGATTAAGAGACATAAACTACTATGTATAAAATAGATAAACAACAGAATATATTGTATAGCACAGGGAATGGTAGCCATTATCTTGTAGTGACATTTAATGGAATATAATCTGTAAAAATTCTGAATCACTATACTGTACACCTGAAATTAATATATTGTAAATCAATTATAATTCATCTTTAAAGTGCTTCACTCCAACCTCTGCTTCTGTCATCATATCTCTTTCTCTCTCTCCCTTTCTCTCTTTCTCTCTCTCTCTCTCACTCTCTCTGCCTCTCTCTTTCTCTAAAGTTTGCTCCCGTGTTAAGGATATTTGTGGTTATACTGGGCCCACCCAGATAATCCAGTATAATCTTCAGAAAGGATTTTGGTCCTGCTGACACCTTGATTTTAGCCCAGTGATACCCATGTCAGACTTCTGACCTATACAACTGTATGATAGTATATTTGTATTGTTCAAGCCACGAAGTTTATGGTAATTTGTTACAGCAGTAGTAGAAAACTAATACACCTTCCAATTCTCACACCAGGGAGTTACAGTATCATTTACCAACTTTGGTGCATTTTGAGGTGCATTACTTTGGTATCTACTAATTTGTTCAGGCTGAACGTTGAGCTTTCTGAATCCAGCAGTTTTCCTCCTAGTAAAAATCTTAGACAGCACATGTGTTATCATTTTGAATTTATATCACATTAGACATGCTCACGAATTTTTACTTATATATCATGCGTATCTTTAGTCCCATTTTGCAGATGACTGGACTGAAGCACTGATGTTAGGAATTAGAAATACAATACTCATTTCCCCAGCTTGCTACTTAATATTCTGAGTCATCCTTTCCTCTGCTATAAAACTCTATAGGTACAACTAAAGAAAACTACCAGGGACAAAGATTTTGATAGAGAAAATTACCTAAGAGAGTGAAGATTTGAAAAAAAATATAGGGAGACTATAAGTGCAAAGTGCTGTGTATGTCCTATGTTTACCAACTACATTTCACTTTCTCTTTGGTAGTTAATCCTGCTTGTTTCATGAATGGCATAAAATGTGAAGAGAAGATGAAGAATTAGAGAAAATTATGATTTTAATGTGAACAAGACTCAGATAAAATGGTAGGTTTTTATGTTTGGCTATCAGATGCATTTATACAAGCATTGATTTACAAGTCAGTTGTGCCACAAATTTACAAGTCCCAAAAGAGCTAGTCAGCAATCTTGAAGCTGTCACCCTATCTTGCCACATCCCTGGAATAAAGATTCAGCAGTCACAGTCTAACTGACGAAATTGTTGCTGCTGAAGACAGAATACAATTCAGTTCCTACTCTCTCATAGGAAGATTGGTACAGCAGAGCTAACAGGAAGGAAGAAAGTGCAATTATCAGTAAGTGATAGGTCTCAAAGGTACACAAGAAAGATTTGGGGTATAAAAAAATATTGTTTCCTGTGTTGTCACTCTCTGGACCAACACAATGATTACTTGGAAGATTCCACAAGAAGCAAAATGACCATAGTATGCACAAGCTAGTGAATTCATTGCAACTGATTGTCTAGGATTTACTACTCTTGAAAGCAGCTTGTCAGATTCCTTTTAGGAATATATAGCTCCTGTAGACAAGCTCCACCCTAGAGGATGGTCAGATTAAACAGAAAGACAAGTATATGAGCAAGTCCAACACTTACTACCAGCTTCACACAATCCCTCATGACAAGGCCAACTTGCAGGTGTACTTTCAGAAAGTCTGTGCGCTCCTGAACCTATCAGGGTATCCTTATCCCCATTGTATAGATGGGAAAGCTGAAGTTAGACAGTTACACCTATGTGACTAGTTAAGTGACAAAGCTGGGACTTGAACCCAAGACTTCTTGGGTCCCACTCCACTGCTCCATTTGCTGTTCTGTGGGAAAGTTTTAATAAAGCTTGACCAGTGGTGACTTTAACTGCGGGAAAAAAGTTTAATGACCTGATATACAAATAGATTTTTGAGTGTATGTGCAGGAGTATAATGCTGTGCTTCACATCCTTCTACTGAGTAGGATTTTTTTTCTCTTAGCTTTAATAGTTGCTTCTAAGTGGGTTGTTATGTGTTCAGTGCTTCACATGTTTCACATTATCATCCTTTTCACTGCAAATAAAACAAACGTACTTGAGTAAAAAGTATTTCTCAGTAAATTAATTTCCCGGGCAAGAAAATTTTAAAAGAAATAAATACTATTTATCATTTGAAATTAGGATGAATATAAGCAACAGTCAATTTTTTAAATTGAAAAAAATTTAGTTTGAAGTAATGTCAAGTTTACGGAAAAGTTGGAAGGCCAATATAGAAAACTTCTGAATGCCCTTTACCCAGATTCACTCATCACTAATATTTAATATTTTGCCACATTTGTTTTACTATTCTCTCTCTGTCTGTCCTCTTTGTCTGTATCTCTGTGTGTCTCTTTTTCTCTCTCTATATATATTTATTGATTTATACATTTATATAAACATTTTAAGATAAACTATTTGAGAATATGCTCATAAGCTTTAACTATTCTTTGTGTCTTTCCCAAAAAGAAGAAATTCTCTTACGTAAGCACAATGCAGCTCTCAAATTCAGGAAATTTAAAGAATGCAGTTCAGTTTTTTATAGAATGTACTTCAATTTAAGTTTCTCTACTGTTTCCTCATAATTAGATTCAAGTGAGACCTCCCTACATACTACAACAACAGTGTTGAGTCCATATCAGGGAAGCACATACAGAAGCACACATTGTCTGTCTGTCCTTCACTGATGAGGTTAATTTTGATCGCTGGTCAACATATCATCTGTTTTATTCACTGTACAGTTACTACTTTCCCCTTGCAACTAATAAAGAAATTGTGGCGAGACATTTTAAAAGCATGCAAATATTGTTTGTCGTCCATCCCCCTACCTTGCATTTAGCATAAATTGCTGGTTGTTGCCTGAACTGATCTTTAGTATGATGGTTACAAAATGGTGCTTTTCTAAATCCACCCCTCCCTCCATACTTGTTAGTTGACATTCTTCTTCCCTCTCTGTCTTTCTCTGTCTTTCTGTCTCTCTCTCTCTTTCTATTTGTTATCACTATTGTCAAATGGCAAAACTAAAACAATTTAGTAATGAGTTTGCTGTCCTTTGTTCTAGGGAAAACAATCCATGGATTGGGCGAGTACGGTGCCTAACAAGCAGTGGAGCAGTCTTTCTGAAGGATTTTGGGAAAGAGTGAGTGTATAGAGCACTAGAAGAGGCAATGCGAAAATGGCATGATTGGCTAGAAGTTAGGGATTTCCTTATAAGGCAGGCAGGTCCTATTCTAGCTAAATATTTAAGCTAGCTAAAGCTGAGTTGGAGGACTGTGATTGGTGTTAAGTTTCCTTGACAGGTGGTTCCTGTAAGTGCAGGCTGACCAAGGTTTAGATTTGTGATGTGGGCCAGGCCACTGGGGCAGCCTCCATTTTGTGTGTCCTGATATATCAATTAACTTTATAGCTATGGACTCATGGATATCTATTTTATTCAATGGATTATTATCCATTACCTTTTAAATTTTGATGCTCAAATAGTGCCATATTTACTCAGTGGGAGGGATACCTCCAATCCTAATCTCATCTTTCCTCATTCCTTATTTGTATCTTCTTTCTTCCACAATGAGAACCCTGACTCACAATGTCCACACATTAAACAAATATACTAAGAAGAGTTCCAGACAGATTTTGATTCCACATTTCAGGTATGGGTATTCTCACAAGCACTCTGAAAATGGTTGGAAGAAAAGACTGGGGTCTAAATCATTATTTAGGCTAGGACAATATCAGGCCTCACATCTCTCCTTTATTAAAGTGGCAGGCCTATTAGGAATGTAGACACCAATGTGCCAGTCCTTTAATAAATAAAATTTGCATTATACGGTTAAAAATCTGTTAAGATGGTATAATATTAAGTGTTCTTACCACAATAAAATGAAAAAATTTTAAAAAACCTTATATGAGAAAGAAACTTTGGGAAACATTGTACCTCTTAAGCACCATTTGGATGTCCATGTACTGAACATACATGGATTTTATTAGGAAGAGCCAGAAAAGATGGATGTTTGAAAAATGAAAAAAGACAAAGAAAACCTATTCTAAATTCAGATACTCAAAGGAGGTCAAGAGCACTCTAGAACAGCCAAAGTTGGGACAGTAATGTCACCCCCAAAAGAAACAAGTTTATTAAAACTCTGGGCTTTCCCCTTTAAATGCAAAATATTGCAATAAATGAATGCAAAATAAAACAACAAAACAAAACAAACAAGTAAACAAACAAAAACCCCAGTGGGCTCCACTACCAGAAGAATGCTCCAGTTTTGCATGAAAATTCAGAAGGGTTTCAGAATCCTTGAAACTACCTATATAGTCTTATAGGACATCTCAGATCATATTCCTTTGGACTACTGGTTGTATAGAATGCAAAACTTAACAAGTTTCATGATCTCCTTTCTGGGTCAGGATTCTTATATGTTCTTAGTACTATTGAATCATGTTTTTATGATGAAAAGACCTTGGAGTGTATTTATCCCACTCTTCTTCCTACAGGTGTATAAACTGAAGTCTACAGAGGGGAAATGATTTGTCCAAGAGCAGAAACACTATGGGGGATAGAGCTTGGAGGGTTCTTGTAGAAGGGAAGTCAAGCACAGGGTGGACAGTTGGACTGAATTATTTTATGTTCTGTTTCTACCCTGGAATTCTATGAGTCTGCTTTCTGATTGCCAGTACAGTGATCCTTTTACTCTTCCCTCAAAGGTCATTAGGTTGGGGGCATAAGAAGGGAATCAGGGAGAGTAGCTCTACCTTTTCTATTTTATATATTGCTCTTCTAGGAAAGATTTTTCTGGAAGAAAGGGGTCTGGGAACCATAACATGATTCAGTTGTAATATCAGCCAGGGCTATATTATAGTCCGAAATGCTTGCAATATGCCGGTACATCTTTCAAAACACTGAAGTATCTTTGCAGCTAGGAAACTTGATGAGGGCCAGAACTTGGCTGGGAATGCTTGTCAACTTTTGGCAGCCTTGTCACCGCCGGCCTTGTATGCCTCTCCCTATGGCCAACCAATTCTGGTCAGACATACATCCCACTAATGTTTCTAATCATTTCTGAAATTCTTCTGAGCAGTACAGCCTATTACCCTTTCTTACAATGGTGTGTAGAGCTGTGACATGAATTGTTTTTAGGAGAAAGCCATGCAAGCACTTCTTCAACAAGATGGAGTACAGCTAGGGGTCTACTTTCAGGTATGACACCAACTCTCAGACTACGTGATAGCTGTTTTTCAACAATTCAACTAGCATTAATTACTACTGTGAGTCTTTATTCAAAATAGTCTTTCCATTATTACAAATCAGAATGGCAGTAAGTGTGCACAATTAGGAGTTCAAAGAATAGCTGCTAGGATGTCTTCTGCATGTATTACCCACTCTCTGCTTTTCAAGTGTACAGATGTTCCAGATGATGACATGTGATACTGAAGATATATTAGCTTATAGAATGTAACATACAAAGGTTTACTAGTAAGTACATCCCCTCCCCCTCCAAGTGCCATCATGGCAAGGATCTTTGTGGCCTCTACTAATTACCTTACTTCCTTCCATAAATATTTTTTTAATGTCTACGTGTGTCAGACCCTATGTTAGACAACTGGGGAAACAGTGATGAACAAGACCTAGAGACTCCTTCAGCTTTTAGTGTTTAGAGTGTATTGGGATATACATATATGAACAGGTAAAATACAAATGTGCTAAGGTAGGGAAAGGATTAAGAAATAAGGGGGAAAAAAAAAAAAAGAAATAAGGGGGGCCTAATCCAGTTAGAGAAATCTTGGAAGTGACATTTTAAATTGAAATCTGAAGGATAAAGAGTTAAACAGGTGAGGGAGGACTTGGAGAGAATGTTTTCTGAGACAGGAAGAGCATAGGAAAATGCCCGGAGGAGAGAAAAACAGCATATAATGGGACTACAGTAGTATAATTTAGAGTGTAAGTTCATGAGAGGTAAGAAATGTGGTTAGATTGTAAATCAGTTCCCCTGAGAGCAGCAACCTTGTCTATTTTGTTCAAAATAGCATTGCCATTATCTACTATTGTTCCTGTCACATAGTAAAAATTCAAAAATTATTGTTGAATAATAACAATAGCAGCAACAAAAAGAAAAACAGCAGCCATTTATTTAATTATGAGACATTCTAAAGTGTTTATTCATGTGCAATTTAATTAAATCCTCACATTATGAGGCATTTATTATTATTATTTTACTATTACTATTATTATTGTTCTCATTTCACAGATAAGGAAACAGAAGCTCAGTGAGGTTAACCCAGTAGCCCAAGTTTACCTAGCTAGTGATTGTCAGATCCAAGGTTTGAACCCAGACCATCTCAGACCCCCCTGATTCTAAGTGTCAAGAGTCTGTATTAGAGTTTTGAATTTCCCCTAATACAACAGGCAACCACTGAAAGGTCTAACGTTTTGAAATTTACCAAGATAACTCTGGCAGCAATGTGAAGAATGGATCTAAATGGGAGAAGACTAGAGGTAAAGAGACAAGTTATGAAGTCATTGTGATAATTCATGCAACTGATGATGGTGGCTTGGACTATGGTGTTGGCAGTGAAGATGGAGAGAAATAGCCCGATGCCAGAGGGAGAAGGGAGGGGGGTGGGAGGGAGGGAGGGAGAGAGAGAGAGAGACAGATAGAGAGAGAGAGGGAGAGAGGCAGAATTGATAGGCCTTGGTGATTGATTGAGTGGAGGTGTCAATGAGGGAGACAAAGAAATCAAGGAAGACTTTCAGGTGTCTGATCATTACAGAACTGTGATTGGGTATTCGGAGGTGCAACTCACTGAAACAGAGAACAGGAGGAGGAGGTGGTAGATGAGAAGATGGCAATTACTTTTTGGCATGATGAGTGTGAGCTCTTTGGGGGGAGGGTATTCAAGTGGACATACCCAACTGACATTTCAGTTGACTTACCTCATGCTTTGAGAAGAGATCAAGGATGGAGACAGAGATGCGAGAGATACCACCATATAGCTGGCATTTGCAGGTAACAAGGGCAGTTGTAACCGTGTTATAAAACTGTGTACATTGACATAAGCAGAAAATCTAAGACAAAGCCCAATGAACACCAACATCTAATTGACACATACAGGAAAAAGAGCCTGTAAAAAAGATTGGGAAGGTGCAGACTGAGGAGTAGGAGGAAACCCAGAAGACGAATGTAAGGGAAGCTGAGGGAAAATAATTTCTCCAGAAGAAGGAAATGGTCAACAGTGTCAAATACTGTTGAGACACGGGGACCAAAAAATCTTCCACTATGTTTTGCAACATGGAGGTCTTGGAAGATCAATTCCACTGTGAAGGGGTATGTGGGGTTTAGGAGGGAGGTAAAAGTCATATTTTAGTATGTTACAGGGTAAATTACAGGTAAGGAAATGAAATAAAAGTCACAGAAGCAAATGCTAGTTGTTACCATGGAAACAAGATCCAAAAACACTGGGGGATTTGGGGTGAAAAGAGAAATCGGAAGTCCTAGGATGATTGTTAATTAGTTTTATAGAATGGACTTAGGGGTAGATGGCATAAAGATGTAGCAAGAGGTAGTATAAAGATGGGGGGAAGAAGGCCAAGAAGTTGCAGGGAATCTCAACATACATGCGGTTCATTGATTAAACTGGATTCAGACCAAAAATCAATCAGTGGATACTCAATGCTCTGAAAGAATCTTGCTGTTCTAATTTAACTTGAGCTTAGCTGCCTGGATAGCTCAAGAAACAACTATTAGAGTGAAGCTGGTGTTGCTGTAGGGCCAATGGTGGCTCTATCTAGTTCTAGTTCTTGTTCTCCTGAATCCTAATGAGAGAAATCCACACCATGAACATTGATGTCCTGTTTACAGAATTTTATATCATTCCTCGACTATGGAACAGTAAATCATCCCCAGGAACAGGAGCAGTCCCTTGTGTTATTAGATTCTTTAGGCCTTGCAAGACTCTTGGGATTTCTTTTCTTATATGACGCCTGGGATTTTCTCTTTTGCAGGCTTCCTGTGCAGTTTTCTCTGCCCAACATGGAGAGCATGGATCTCCTGGAACACAGCTACTTGGAGGCAGCACAATCAAGTGGCCTGCATACTTGCAGTGGCACTATGGCTTAATAGACTTTATGGGCCAGGAGCGAGATTGCTTGAATTTGAATCCCAGGGCTACCACTTACTACCTATCTGACTTTGGAAAAGTTACTTAAACTCTGCATACCTCGATTTCTGCATCCGTAAAATAAGGACAATAATGCTAATCCCTATCTGATAGGGTTACTGTGAGAATTAAAGTCAGTTGATATGTGTAAAGTATTTAGCCTCATACATAGTAAGCACTCAATAGTTCAATAACTGTTATTTGATAATCAGCCCATTCTCATTCTGTTGTCTGTCCACAAGGAACCTCAAATTACAGTCAAAAGGTTGCTTCATGGCTTGAAATCAGGACATGGAGAGTTAGCTGGCTGATTAGACTTCCTGGTGTCCCCAAGTTATGATAACTTGATGTGTCCACCTCTACTATACCTGCTGCTCCTAACTGTTCTTCACATTTGTGGGTCAGAGCCCTTAGGACACACTTTGTAGAATACTCCATGGAAATGAGTGCTTAGTCATTGACTGATGTGATGAATTTGGATACAGACAAGTTGACATATATCTGAGGGCAGATGGAAGGCAGAATGTCTACATAATTTCATCTGGTGATAGTCAAACTCATGAAACGGAATCATCAAAATTAAATCAGAGAATTGGAGAATCTTGTATTTGGAAGGGCCCTTTAAGGCCATCTGGTCCAACCTTCCGCTCAGCATTGCCATCCTCCCTACAGCATCCGTAAGAGAGAAAGAATATCAGGCCAGTTGGGAAAGAGATTATGGCAGATGATGCAAAGCCAAATGGCATTTCAAACAAAATGTGGTTACCTAGGCTCTGGGTGGTTTGGTTTTAAACCAGCTCTACAGAAGACACAGCACCAGGAAGAGTCCAAGTCCAGTTGTAAAAATGTTTCTTTTCAGATAAAGAATGCAAAGGCAGGAGCCTCTCTCGTTATTCCGTTGCTAACTTTTGGTTGCTAGTCAACAGTGGCACTCTGCTTGGAATCACTTTACCAATCTGTGAAAAGAAAATATTATGTTTCAATCTTCCATGGATTTTTTTTTTAAAAAACAATCTTAATAAAAAGGCAGACATTCTAAGATGGAAGGTGCTATGTAAATATAAGTTGACTGAAAGTCTATAGCCAAAGTGGTTTTGGGCTAAGATGCCAGGCTGCCAACTTGGGTAACCTACACGTAGAGTGAGCGTTGAGCTTGCTTTAGGGTACAAAGTAATTGTGACATTTTGGTTGACTAAGTTAGGGCTAGTCCTACATAGAAGTATGTGATACCATGTTTATTGGAAAGACCCAGAACCACTATCTCCCTCCTTCCCCATGATCTATTTCTTCTGCTGTCAGATGCCTGAAATCTGCCATTGGAGTTTTAGCTCTTTGGCTTATGGTATTGATATCTGTTAAAATCTTAATGATCCTATGAAGGGTAACTCACTGAGGTTGTATCAGTCATTTACTCCTTAGTGAGAATGAGGAATGTTATAAAAGTTGGAATAGAAGAAAAGAGAAAGAGGACACTAAATGCCTGGGGAGGAGGGAAGACTGAGGAAATAGAAAATTTTACATAGTTCACAATTTATCTTATGGCTTGCCCTGCTCCAAGGATAAATCAGAGCAACATAATTCTACCTAAACTTCCATTCCCTTATCTCCACCTCATTCCCATCCCACCTCCAGCTATTTCCAAATTAAGAGGTGAATTAGCTCTCTTTTTAGATTTTTTTTTCACTTTGAAAATATTTTTAGTAATTTTACCTTTCCAAATATACTTTTTCCTTAAAGAGAAAACATTTAGTCCTGGACTGTAGTTCTGCTAGTGCTTAGCCTAAGGGAACTGTTCAGTTTCATTAATCTTCAGGCACCCCAATTTATTTTAAGGATGTGAAAGATCCAAATGCATGGATTAGAATGCACTCACCAGTGAAAAGTCCTAAAAGTTCATAGCAATAGCAGGACGACTTCTCAAAAATGGGAGACATCATAAAGTTTATATTTTGATTTTTACTTTTAAAGTTAGGTTTCCTACCTAAATGAAAAGATGATGTGGGCTAAAGTCAAATCAATATCAAGACAGTACGGGAAAGGGCAACGACTGGGCCTGGTTCTTGTAATTGGAGCTGATATAGCATCATTTTCCTGTGGGCCTTTCAAAGACCCCATACTAATGACACTGAACAAGAAACAAAGGGAAAAAATAGGCCACAGAATGATTTAATCCAAACTACTCTGACTTCCTTACATTTGCAGAAAATCCTATTAACCCAGATCCCAAACATCTTGGCACTGGGATAGATTTATTTGAAATATTTTATTTTCACAGTTTTAAACTTTTTATTCTGACATAATTTCAGACTTACAGAGAAGTTGCAAAAATAGTACATACAATTCCCATATTCCCTTCACTCATATGCCCAGATTCCCTACATGTTTACCTTTTACCACCTTCGTAGTCTTTGCCTCTCTCTCTATATATGATTTTCACACAAGTGTGTGTATCAATATATCAACCTAATTTTTCTGAATGATTTAAGAATAAATTGCAGATATGATGGTCCTTTTACCCCTAAATACTTCAATATGTATTTCTTAAAAATAAGGATAGTCTCTTACATATCCATAGCACAACCATCAAAATCAGGACGCTAACACTGATATAATACTATTACCTAATCTAAACCTTATTCAAATTCTGTCAACTGTCCCATTAATGTCTCTTATAGTGACAGAAAAAGAAGTTTGTGTATTAGAATCTGATATAGAATCACCCATTGAATTTACTTATTGTGTCTCTTTAGTGTCCTTTAATCAGGAAGAGTTTTCGACCTTTCTTTGTCTTTCACAACTGACATTTTTGAAGAGGATAAGCCGTTTATTTTTTAAATGTTCCTCAATTTGTGTTTATCTGCTGTTTTTTCTTCACTAGACTCAGACACTCAGGTTTTGAGGGGTTTTTTTCTCCAAAAATACCACAGAAAGGAGGATGTGCCCTTTTCAGTGCAACATATTAGTCCTACCACATTTATTAGTTTGAATTTTACTGCAAGGGAGAGCTTTCTCTTATTCCTTATTTATTTATTCAAACTTTTTTTATATTAGTATTGACTCATATATTCTCATTTTATTCTATAGGTTAACTCATTGTTATCACTATTTTGATGCTCACATTGTCCCATATGTGGCCAATGGAGCCCCTCAGGCTGGATCCTGTGTCCTCTGGCCGTGACCTCTTCATTCTTTGAACACTCTCAGTTTCTGGGCCAAAAATTGTTTCAAGGCTCATTTTCTTCTTTCTCTGCCTCAGCTCTGGAATCAGTTCCAAGAGGCTCTGGTTCCTTTTGGTAGAAAAAGATACTTAGAAATTAAGAGTAGATACTAGTTTTGCTAGTTATTATGGAGTACTATTGTTTTTAAGGTCTCTCAGCAGACAGAGCTAAGAAATATATGTATGTAGGTATGCATGCATGTATGTATGTATGTGTGTGTTTTTCTATCTACCTATCACTTATCTATCTCTCTATCATCTATCTATCTGTCTACCAATCATCTGTCTAACCTATGCTACCTACCTGTTAAAAACCATGAGTATATACTGATACCTGTACTTACAATCAATACCACAGGATTCACTCTGCTCTTCCCCCCTTGCCATATTTGTACCTGCCTTCTACAGTGACACCCTGGTTCTCATTATCCACAGTATATTTACTTATTTGCTCATTCCTAGAATAGGCATAAAGTGTTTCCAAAATTGCTAATTTTAACACTGTGAAGAAACAAACCTACTTAACTAGGTTTAATGTTTGTTTACAGTTCTTTTACTTTTTACCCGAATAAATACAGCTAAAATACTGTATTCAAATGTTACTTGGGTTGTTTGTTTTCTCTCTTTTTCCATTCAGAGTGGTGACATTATTCATTTGAAATAAAATTAAGTTCCTTTATTTTTGTTTGTGTTGCATTTTGGGATCTCCTTCATTCTTGCTGATTTCATTTATTTATTTATTTATTTATTTGAATTTTATTTTATTTATTTTTTTATACAGCAGGTTCTTATTGGTCATCCATTTTATACACATCAGTGTATACATGTCAATCCTAATCTCCCAGTTCATCACACCATCAACCCCCCCTTCCCCTTTTTCCCCTTGGTGTCCATATGTTTGTTCTCTACATCTGTGTCTCACTTTCTGCCCTCCAAACCAGTTCATCTGTACCATTTCTCTAGGTTCCACATATATGCGATAATATGCGATATTTGTTTTTCTCCTTCTGACTTACTTCACTCTGTATGACAGTCTCTACAAATGACCCAATTTCGTCCCTTTTTATGGCTGAATAATATTCCATTGTATATATATACCAAAACTTCTTTATCCATTTGTCTGTCGATGGGCATTTAGGTTGCTTCCATGACCTGGCTATTCTAAATAGTGCTGCACTGAACTTTGGGGTGCATGTGACTTTTTGAATTATGGTTTTCTCAGGGTATATGCCCAGTAGTGGGATGGCTGGGTCATATGGTAATTCTATTTTTAGATTTTAAGGAGCCTCCATACTGTTCTCCATAGTGGCTGTACCAATTTACATTCCCACCAACAGTGCAAGAGGGTTCCCTTTTCTCCGCACCCTCTCCAGCATTTGTTGTTTGTAGATTTTCTGATGATGCCCATTCTAACTGGCGTGAGGTGATACCTCCTGATAGTTTGATTTGCATTTCTCTAATAATTAGTGATGTTGATCAGCTTTTCATGTGCTTCTCAGCCATCTGTATGTCCTCTTTGAAGAAATGTCTACTTAGGTCTTCTGCCCATTTTTGGATTGGATTGTTTGTTTTTTTAATATTGAGGTGCATGAGCTGTTTATATATTTTGGAGATTAATCATTTGTCCATTGATTTGTTTGCAAACATTTTTTCCCATTCTGAGGGTTGTCTTTTCCTCTTATTTGTAGTTTCCTTTGCTTTGCAAAACCTTTGTTTCATTAGGTCCCATTTGTTTATTTTTGTTTTTATTTCCATTACTCTAGGAGGTGGATCAAAAAAGATCTTGCTGTGATTTATGTCAAAGAGTGTTCTTCCTATGTTTTCCTCTAAGAGTTTTATAGTGTCCGGTCTTACATTTAGGTCTCTAATCCATTTTGAGTTTATTTTTGTGTATGGTGTTAGGGAGTGTTCTAATTTCATTCATTTACTTGTAGCTGTCCAGTTTTCCCAGCACCACTTATTGAAGAGACTGTCTTTTCTCCATTGTGTATCCTTGCCTCCTTTGTCATAGATTAGTTGACCATAGGTGCATGGGTTTATCTCTGGGCTTTCTATCCTGTTCCACTGTTCTATGTTTCTGTTTTTGTGCCAGTACCATATTGTCTTGATTACTGTAGCTTTGTAGTATAGTCTGAAGTCAGGGAGTCTGATTCTTCCAGCTCTGTTTTTTTCCTTCAAGACTGCTTTGGCTATTCGGGGTCTTTTTTGTCTCCATACAAATTTTAAGATCTTTTGTTCTAGTTCTGTAAAAAATGCCATTGGTAATTTGATAGGGATTGCATTGAATCTGTTTATTGCTTTGGGTAGTATCATCATTTTCACAATATTGATTCTTCCTATCCAACAACATGGTATATCTCTCCATCTATTTGTATCATCTTTAATTTCTTTCAGGAGGGGCCTATAGTTTTCTGTATACAGGTCTTTTGTCTCCCTAGGTAGATTTATTCCTAGATATTTTATTCTTTTTGTTGCAATGGTAAATGGGAGTGTTTCCATAATTTCTCTTTCAGATTTTTCATCATTAGTGTATAGGAATGCAAGAGATTTCTGTGCATTAAATTTGTATCCTGCAACTTTACCAAGTTCATTGATTAGCTCTAGTAGTTTTCTGGTGGCATCTTTCCGGTTCTCTATGTATAGTATCATGTCATCTGCAAACAGTGACAGTTTTACTTCTTCTTTTCCAATTTGTATTCCTCTTATTTCTTTTTCTTCTCTGATTGCCGTGGCTAGGACTTCCAAAACTATGTTAAGTTATAGTGGCGAGAGTGGACATCCTTGTCTTTTTCCTGATCTTAGAGGAGATGCTTTCAGTTTTTCACCATTGAGAATGATGTTTGCTGTGGGTTTGTCGTATATGGTCTTTATTATGTTGTGGTAGGTTCCCTCTATCCCTACTTTCTGGAGAGTTTTTATCATAAATAGGTGTTGAATTTTGTCAAAAGGTTTTTCTGCATCTATTGAGATGATCATATGGTTTTTCTTCTTCAGTTTGTTAAAATGGTGTATCACATTGATTGATTTGCATATATTGAAGAACCCTTGTATCCCTGGGATAAATCCCACTTGATTCTGGTGTATGATCCTTTTAACGTGGTGTTGGATTCTGTTTGTTAGTATTTTGTTGAGGATTTTTACATCTATATTCATCAATGATATTGGTCTGTAATTTCTTTTTTTGTAGTATCTTTGTCTGGTTTTGGTATCAGGGTTATGGTGGCCTCATAGAATGAGTTTGGGAGTGTTCCTTCCTCTGCAATTTTTTGGAAGAGTTTGAGAAGGATGGGTGTTAGCTCTTCTCTAAATGTTTGATAGAATTCACCTGTGAAGCCATCTGCTCCTGGACTTTTGTTTGTTGGAAGATTTTTAATCACAGTTCCAATTTCATTTCTTGTGATTGGTGTGTTCATATTTTCTGTTTCTTCCTGGTTCAGTCTTGGAAGGTTATACCTTTCTAAGAATTTGTCCATTTCTTCCAGGTTGTCCATTTTAATGGCATAGAGTTGCTTGTAGTAGTCTCTTAGGATGCTTTGTACTTCTGTGGTGTCTGTTGTAACTTCTCCTTTTTCATTTCTAATTTTATTGATTTCAGTCCTCTCCCTCTTTTTCTTGATGAGTCTGGCTAATGGTTTATCAATTTTGTTTATCTTCTCAAAGAACCAGCTTTTAGTTTTATTGATCTTTGCTATTGTCTTCTTTGTTTCTATTTCATTTATTTCTGCTCTGATCTTTATGATTTCTTTCCTTCTGCTAACTTTGGGTTTTGTTTGTTCTTCTTTCTCTGTTTCCTGTAGGTGTAAGGTTAGATTGTTTATACGAGATTTTTCTTGTTTCTTGAAGTAGGCTTGTATAGCTATAAACTTTCCTCTTAGAACTGCTTTTGCTGCATCCCATAGGTTTTGGATCGTCGTGTTTTCATTATCATTTGTCTCTAGGTATTTTTTGATTTCCTCTTTGATTTCTTCAGTGATCTCTTGGTTATTTAGTAACGTATTGTTTAGCCTCCATGTGTTTTTGTTTTTTACGTTTCTTTCCCTGTAATTCATTTCTAATCTCATAGCGTTGTGGTCAGAAAAGATGCTTGATATGATTTCAGTTTTCTTAAATTTACTGAGGTTTGATTTGTGACCCAAGATGTGATCTATCCTGGATAATGTTCTGTGTGCACTTGAGAAGAAAGTGTAATCTGCTGTTTTTGGATGGAAAGTCCTATAAATATCAATTAAATCTATCTGTTCTATTGTGTCATTTAAAGCTTCTGTTTCCTTATTTATTTTCATTTAGGATGATCTGTCCATTGGTGTAATTAAGGTATTAAAGTCCCCCACTATTACTGTGTTACTGTCGATTTCCTCTTTTATAGCTGTTAGCAGTTGCCTTATGTATTGAGGTGCTCCTATGTTGGGTGCATATATATCTATAATTGTTATATCTTCTTCTTGGATTGATCCCCTGATCATTATGTAGTGTCCTTCCTTGTCTCTTGTAACATTTTTTATTTTAAAGTCTACTTTATTTGATATGAGTATTGCTACTCCAGCTTTCTTTTGATTTCCAGTTGCATGGAATATCTTTTTCCATCCCCTCACTTTCAGTCTTTATGTTTCTCTAGGTCTGAAGTGGGTCTCTTGTAGACAGCATATACATAGGTCTTGTTTTTGTATCCATTCAGTGAGCCTGTGTCTTTTGGTTGGAGCGTTTATCAGTTCACGTTTAAGGTAATTATCGATATGTATGTTCCTATGACCATTTTCTTAATTGTTTTGGGTTTGTTTTTGTAGGTCCTTTTCTTCTCTTGTGATTCCCACTTAGAGAAGTTACTTTAGCATTTGTTGTAGAGTTGGTTTGATGGTGCTGAATTCTCTTAGCTTTTGCTTGTCTGTAAAGCTTTTGATTTCTCCATCGAATCTGAATGAGATCCTTGCTGGGTAGAGTTATCTTGGTTGTAGGTTCTTCCTTTTCAGCACTTAATTATACCATGTCACTCCCTTCTGGCTTGTAGAGTTTCTGCTGCGAAATCAGCTATTATTCTTATGGGAGTTCTGTTGTATGTTATTTGTTGTTTTTCCCTTGCTGCTTTCAATAATTTTTCTTTGTTTTTAATTTTTGCCAATTTGATTACTATGTGTCTCGGTGTGTTTCTCCTTGGGTTTATCCTGTATGGGACTCTCTGCACTTCCTGGACTTGGGTGGCTATTTCCTTTCCCATGTTAGGGAAGTTTTCGACTATAATCTCTTCAAATATTTTTTTCGGGTCCCTTCTCTCTCTCTTCTCCTTCTGGGATCCCTGTAATGCGAATATTGTTATGTTTTATGTTGTCCCACATGTCTCTTAGGCTGTCTTCATTTCTTTTCATTCTTTTTTCTTTATTCTGTTCCGCAGCATTGAATTCCACCATTCTGTCTTCCAGGCCACTTATCCGTTGGTCTGCCTCAGTTATTCTGCTATTGATTCCTTCTAGTGGATTTTTCATTTTAGTTATTATATTGTTCATCTCTGTTTGTTTGTTCTTTAATTCTTCTAGGTCTTTGTTAAACATTTCTTGCAACTTCTCCATCTTTGCCTCCATTCTTTTCCCGAGGTCCTGGATCATCTTCACTATCATTATTCTGAATTCTTTTTCTGGAAGTTTGCCTACCTCCACTTCATTTAGTTGTTTTTCTGGGGTTTTATCTTGTTCCTTCATCTGGTATGTAGCCCTCTCCCTTTTCATCTTGTCTATCTTTCTGTGAATGTGGTTTTTGACCCACAGGCTGCAGGATTGTAGTTCTTCTTGCTTCTGCTGTCTGCCCTCTGGTGGATGAGGCTATCTAAGAAGCTTGATGGGAGGGACTGGTTATGGGTAGAGTTGACTGTTGCTCTGGCAGGCAGAGCTCAGTAAAACTTTAATCCACTTGACTGTTGATGGGTGGGGCTGTGTTCCCTCCTTGTTGGTTGTTTGGCCTGAGGCAACCCAACACTGGAGCCTACCTGGGCCCTTTGCTGGGGCTAATGACAGACTCTGGGAGGGCTCATGCCAAGGAATACTTCCCAGAACTTCTGCTGCCAGTGTCCTTGTCCCCTCGGTGAGCCACAGCCACCCCCCGCCTCTGCAGGAGACCCTCCAACACTAGCAGGTAGGTCTGGTTCAGTCTCCCCTGGGGTCACTGCTCCTTCTCCTTGTTCCCAATGCACACACTACTTTGTGTGTGCCCTCCAAGTGTGGAGTCTCTGTTTCCCCCAGTCCTGTCAAAGTCCTGCAATCAAATCCCGCTAGCCTTCAAAGTCTGATTATCTAGGAATTCCTCCTTCCATTGCTGGACCCCCAGATTAGGAAGCCTGACATGGGGCTCAGAACCTTCAGTGCAGTGGGTGGACTTCTATGGTATAAGTGTTCTCCAGTTTGTGAGTCACGTACCCAGCAGTTATGGGATTTGATTTTACTGTGATTGTGCCCCTCCTACCGTCTCATTGTGACTTCTCCATTGTCTTTCGATGTGGGGTATCTTTTTTGCTGAGTTCCAGTGTCTTCCTGTCAATGATTGTTCAGCAGTTAGTTGTGGTTCTGGTGTTCTTGCAAGAAGAAGTGAGAGCACGTCCTTCTACTCTGCTATCTTGAACCCATCTCTCATTTATTTAGTTTTTGACTATGTGCAATACTATCATGGTTCCAACATCAGAACTCTCCAAAAAAAGTATACTCAAGTGTAGTGACTCCCTGACCCATGTCTTCTACTCTGTTTCCTTCTCCCCATCCTGCCCACCCCATTCCCACATAACTCCTATAGGTAATGAATCACATTATTTTATGTTTGGTCCTTCCTGTGTTTCTTTTTGTATAAATTAGCATATTCATGTATATTTTACCTTATGGGCATAGAACACAGAGTGAAAACTCACTTATTCTCCAATTTAAAAGACTTGGATGCTCTCTTAAGTAATCTCTCTACTTGATTTTCAGTAGGCCTTCTCTTCCTGGTTACCTTTAGGGCTTGAACACATGGGCATATTCTAATCTGCTTATTACAGAGAGCTTAGGCACCCATGCGGCTTTCCATCGTGGCCTCACTTAAGGCTAGTGTTTTCAGTACAGATGTACACAAGCCAGCAAAGTCTTGTTTGAGGCAGACGTTGTCCAAATTACAAGAACTAAGCAGAATAAAAAATAAAAATCCAACTTTAACTTCATTCATAAAGTAAGAGATAAAGTTATAGAAAGGAAATAAAATAAATCATAAGAAATAAAACTGCTTTAGACACATGTCAATTTTCTTCTATTGAAATAAATCATTTATTTTAGCAGTGGAAGCACTTATTTCAATATTAGAAAAATAATGCTCTTTGTTTTCAGCATAAAATAACCCTCAGGTGGAATAGACACATTGATTTCTTTTAAAATGGATTTCAAATAAATACAATGTCTTCATAATGGAAACTTACAACATTCACCAGAATATAGTAGTTACATAAGCCAGTGGCTTCCCAAGGAAAGAGAAAATTGCATTCCCTTCTTTTTCATTGGTTTTTGTTAAATACAATTTGTCCTTTCCATTTGACTGGCCAATTTGATTGCAGCATTTTAAAACTCAGCTAGGTGCAATACAGATCCACAGGCTTGACTTAGGAAAACTGAACCCATACAGCACAACTGCTGGATCCACACATTAATTAGATCCAGAGGTAAACCTCAGCTTATTGTCACTGGGCTTCTGGGCTGAAGGAATCTAGAAAAACTGGACACTTTGATGTTCTGATTGATTGTCTATGATATTTGGTACCAGAGAGCAAGTTATGAGAAAACAGAACAGCTGTGCAACAGCTATAATCAAATACAAATGTCTAGGAGTCTCCACAACAAAATAACAAAGACAGAAGAATGATTCCCATTTTGATCAATAATAGCCAGTCTTCCACCCCTGAAAATTTTCACACACAATAATCACTATTAAAGCTGTTTCCATTTTGCCAAATTGAAACGTTCAGTGTATAGGTATGTTGCCTGATGGCATGCAGGCTCTTGGTAGAGTATTAATCATGCAGCTAAATGACCTGAGTCCCAACAAAATCACATAAAATAACATCATCTCCTTAAAATTAATTCATTGGGAGAAATTAAAAAAAAAAAAAAGAGATGTGAGGAACAAAGTTTATGGTTGCTGCAGTGAAACCCTATTATAACAGGTCCACACTACAGCACTATAAAATATACATAGTGCTGTTGGTGGTAGAAGTATTCCATAGAGCTACTGGGTATCTGAGCATGCATTCAATTCCTTAGCTAATAGTTGCATCTGTTCCTTATTTTCTGTCCCTGACTTTTATCCATTTTTTCATTAATATCTACTGAGTACCTACTATGAGTCAGCTGGCTGTGCTATGTACCGTTTTGACTTACATCTTGCCTCCTCCAATGCATTCTAGACGTGGTTATTAGATCAGTATTGTCAAAACACACTTTGATTGTTTCAAAATCAGCTTCAAAAACTTTCCTTGACACCCTGTTGCCTACCAATATAATCCCAACACTTTCTCTTGACACTTAGATCTCTCTGCAATATGTTTCTTTCCAGCTTTAGCTTCCACATTTTCCCCACTAGACTGTAAGCTCCTTGGTTGCAGTTCAGTTTGTTCCAATGAACATTCATTGAGTATTTACCATGATGAGTGCCTGTGCTAGGCATGGGCATAACATGGTGAATATGAAGAATTCTTGTTATAGTGGAGAAGCCTGACACAAGAAACAAATACTTTCAATATAATGTGGCTAAGTCCAACAACGAGACTGAGCAGAGGGTACTCAGGAAGCGCAGAGGACGTGCTTGTAACTCAGCCTGGGGATTGAGGGATGGCTTCTTAAAGGAGTGCAGACCCCAACCCTTATTCAACTTTACATTCCTCGTGGCACACAGTCACTTGAATGCATATATCATCCTCGTGCTATAGTCAATTTGGAAGACTCATCTTCCCTGAACAGTTGTTTTTCTGTCTCTCTCCTCTTTGCCTCGAATACCCTCTTTTTTGTCACCATCTTTGCCTTTCAGAGGTCCAGATCAAATGCCACCTTGTCCATGATGGCTTTTCTGATTACTGAAACCAGTCAATAAGCATTAGATAAGATTATCTTCTATGAGAGAAAATAATTAAGATGAGTTCAAAACGGACGATATTAACTATCCGTAGAAGTAAGTGAAGTGTAATTAGTGTGCCCACATCTCTCAAAGAGAGCTTGCTAGCCTAGCCCTCCACTCTGAGCCCAAGATCTACATATTCAACTGCCAACTTGGCATTTCCATTTGGATTTCACACAAGCAACTGAAACGCAACCTGTCCCAAACAGAACCCATTATCTTTTCCATCCTGTTGGTCTGTTTCTGTTCTGGTGTCTCCTGTACCAGTGAATAGCATCACCATCCGCCCAGTTGCTCAAGCCAAATACACGGGATTCATCTTACATTCACTCCACACCCCTTATTCAATCACTTGCCAACTTTTATCTATTCTGCTATCTAAATATTTCTCTCTATATTCTCTGTCACGACCCACTGTCACTTCTTGCCTGGAATACTACAAGAGCTTCCTGTCTGGTCTCCCCACCTCCAGTCTTGTTTCCTTTCAAATCCCCCTCCAATCTGCAGGCAGAGTGATCTTAAAGTGAAAAAATGATGCGGTCGGACCCATCCTTAAAACACTTCAGCCAATTGCGCTTGCCTTGAGGGTGAAGTCCAAAATCTTACAAGGCTTCTCAGGTTCAGTCCCATCTCTAAGCACTCTCCCTATCACTCTTTCCTCCCCAGTCATGTGTTAGGCTTCTTTCAGTTCACACTGAACGATATCTCACATCATGGCCTTCAGTCATGCTGTCTCCTCTGCCTGGAACACTCTTTCCTCCATCTTTGTGTGGGTGATTCTTATTTATCCTCTAGATCTCACTGCTTCAGGATGGCTTTCCCAAAATTTAAAGATAGTAGCTGTCTTAGTTTGTTCTGGATGCTATAACAAAATACCAGAGACTGGGTGGCTTATAAACAAGAGAAATTGATTTCTCCAGTTCTGGAGGCTGGAAGTCTAAGATCAGGGTGTCCTCATGCTCAGGTTCTTGTGAGGATCCTCTTCCAGGTCACAGACTTCTTGTTGTGTCCTCACATGGAGGAAGGGGTAAGTTAGCTCTAAGGGGCTTCTTTTATAAGAGCACTAATCATATTCATGAGGGCTTTGTCTTCATGACCTAACTACCTCCCAGAGGCCCCACCTCCTAATACCCTCACCTTGGCCATTAGGTTTTCAATACATGAATTTCGGAGAGATGCAAACATTCAGACCACAGCTAATAAGATGATCCAGTTAATTCTACCGATTCTGGTTCCATACTCACTTGGCAACCTCCTGGTAATAACAAAAAGCTTACCTTACTATATTTTTCTTCATCAGAGAAACTAAGACATTGTTTAATTCTTCTGGAATATTTTTTATAACCAAAAAATTTTTTTTTCAAACCCTGACATTCTGGTTTATGCATTAGTCTGTGTAAACTAAGTTAGATAACATCTCTTCCACCTTGCTTCTCTCTAACGTTACAAATCACAAGTAGAAATGATGCTGCCTTCCTCACCACTCCTACAGCTCTTAGCTTGTAGCTCCACTCCTGCCCTTCTCTCATACCTTAGGCATATTGTGTATGTCTCATCTCCTCTATCAGGAAGCAAGACCATGGTGTTTTGTTCATTTCTGTATAAATAGAATGAATAGGTGCTCAGTAAGGGTTTGTTAACTGTACTAAAACAATGCTATGGTTAGAAGTGACATATCTAACCCTGTTGATTCTACTTCTTAACTCTCTACTCAGTGCGTTCTCTCCTCTCTAACAGCACTGCCATTATTTTCAGGCCTCATCTGTTCGCTCCTGGGTTATTGCAATAGCTTCCTTACTGGTATACAGGTTTATATTTTTTTCCCTCCAACACTGCGTTTTCCACCCTGATGTCAGGGTGCTTAAGCCACTTCAACACAACTTCCTATTTTCTTCAGAATAATAAACAAACTCATTAAAATGGCTCCTAAGGACCTTCATGATTTGACCCCTACTTACCTCCCAAGTCCTACTGTACTTCCCTGCCCCCCACCCCCACCCTTTTCCTATTCTTCAATCATACTGATCTACTTGTTATTTCTTTATGTGCTCTGGTCTTTCATAACCTACATCTTTGCACATTTTGCTAGATCTATCAGGAATAACAGAAATTATATCCCCTCTCTCTGGATATAATTTCTATATACACTTTAAGACATAAGTCTAGAGACAGTTACCCTGGAAAGCCTTCCCTGACACGTCACCTAGGCTGTCCTATGCTCTTACTTTCTTAACATTGACTGCTAATTTCTGTCATAGAACATACTATATCTGTCTCTCTCTCTATTCACATCACCCTTCCTCTTAATAAACAAAATCAAACCGGGAACTCTTCAAAGATAGGCACCATGTGCATCCTGCTTACAATTGTATCTCCAGGGCATAGCACATGCCCAGTATGTACCAGGTGCTCAAGACACATCTGATGAATGAATGTTCTAGGATGCTGGTGCTCTGGGCAAGGGATGAGCCGTTTCCAGGGAATTAGAATAGAACATAACCAAATGTACAATATTGAGACAATGAATCAGCAACCCTACTAAGCTCAATAGTTGATTGTAACATATATCCTCTAATAAATCAGAGACTTTCATTACCTGCCCTCCCAACACAGTGTGGGAGGGGACTGGAAAAAGACATTTTATGTGTCTAGTGACTAAGAAAATAAGAACAGGAATAATAATAATAACAGCAGCCACAGCAGCAACAGCAGTAATTTATTAACCGCCGACTTTGGGCCCAGGCACTATCATATGTACTCTATGTAGGTTATAACGTTTAGATTTCACAGTAATTCTATGAGGTAGGTACTATTATTTACAGTTCACAGATGAGAAAACTAAAGCTTAGGGGGTTAAGTGTTTCTGATAAGCTATATAGCTAATAAATGGAAGAGCTTTGGTTCAATCCCATTTCTGTCTGATGAAAAGCTCTAGGTTCTTAATTGCTACCCTGTATTTTCTAGAAAAGTGTTCAACTTCAAGACACAAAACCAGACACACAGACATACATAGATACATCCACAGCACTGCTGAGAATGCTGTAAGGAAAATCCAGAGCTTAACTTCCTCAACCAGTCTCCTTCCTCCTCTCTCCTTTAATTCTGAATGAAAGGAGTCTCTAAGGAGAGACCGGAATGGTCAATGTGCACATTCTTTTCTAACATTTGAGACACTGAAAATTTGCTGGGCTCTTTCCATTTAGGTTGCTTTCAGATTTTTTGCTAACATTTTTTCTCACTATGGGCTCTTGCAGCAAAGCTTGAAGGGGGAATACTGGCTACAGAGATGGAGGAACTTGCCTGAGGCTTCCCGAAGTGTTGAGCCCCAGACATGGATGAGAGGACCAGGGGTGGGGAGAAAGTTCAGAGTATTAAGCTGTTCCTTCAAAGTGGATGTTCTCCAGGCTGTTCCTTAAATAAGTCTTGGCTTAGAAACCTAGCAGGGAACTGCAGTCAAATCAATCTCTCTCTCTCTCTCTCCATCTTTCTCAGGGAGATTCCCAGCATGAGCCATATGGGCCATCTAGTCAGGTAGATGGGGCACTGCTGTGTGCTAGGGTAGACACAAATTTCATTTCCTCTTACCCATTCAAATAATGCCTCCTCCTCAATATTCAACTCCCATCTTCCTTGACTGTTTTAATTTTCCACTTTCCTTTATGATTTCTCACTTTTGTATGTCAGTAATATACCAGAGATTAGGTATTTATGGCATCGCTTGAGTTACAGGATTTATTGTAGTGGAATGCATTTGGATGTAGGGAGGATTGCTAGACGACTGTAGTCACCCAGGAGGGAGGTGACCAGAATTCAAAATAAAGACTTGATTCTGGAAACGGAGAGGGAGAAAGGGCTGTAAAGGGCATTTTCTGGAAATCTTGCTTCCATATTCTATACAGCTTATCTTTTTTTTTACACTACCAAGGTTTTAAAATAAGATCACCTTAATTGAGAAAGAGTTGCTATTCAGACTATTGACGGGGAACTCTGGATGCACATGAAATCCTGCTGCAACAGATGATGTTAAGCATCCTGTTGTGTTAGACACCAGCAGCAGTGAGTACAGCTTAATAGAGGCTTTAACTGCAGTCCGGCCTTCTTTGTATTTGTCTCTCTATAGAGACAGTATTTTAATATTATTTATTGTAACAAGTATTGCCCTGAAGCAATCAAAATATATCTGGGTGTTCCTGGGTTTGTGCTTTAGAGTCTAGACCTTCATTATGATCATTCATTTATTAATGTGCTAAAGAGGGGAGGCTTTCCCATTAACAGAAGAAATGGCCAAAAAGGGTTGTGATGCCAGTCAATCAGGCCTTTTTTTTTTTTTTTTAAACGTCTTTATTGGAGTATAATTTCTTTACAATGGTGTGTTAGTTTCTGCTTTATAACAAAGTGAATCAGCTATACATATACATATATCCCCATATCTCCTCCCTCTTGCATCTCCCTCCCACCCTCCCAATCCCACCCCTCTAGGTGGTCACAAAGCACCGAGCTGATCTCCCTGTGCTATGCAGCTGCTTCCCACTAGCTATCTATTTTACATTTGGTAGTATATATAAGTCCATGCCCCTGTCTCACTTCGTCCCAGCTTACCCTTCACCCTCCCCGTGTCCTCAAGTCTATTCTCTACGTCTGCATCTTTATTCCTGTCCTGCCCCTAGGTTCTTCAGAACCACTTTTTTTTTTTTTTTTTAGATTCTATATATATGTATTAACATACGGTATTTATTTTTCTCTTTCTGACTTACTTCACTCTGTATGACAGACTCTAGGTCCATCCACCTCACTGCAAATAACTCAATTTCATTTCTTTTTATGGCTGAGTAATATTCCATTGTATACATGTGCCACATCTTCTTTATCCATTCATCTGTTGATGGACACTTAGATTGCTTCCATGTCCTGGCTATTGTAAATAGAGCTTCAATGAGCATTGTGGTACATGACTCTTTTTAAATTATGGTTTTCTCAGGGTATATGCCTAGTAGTGGGATTGTTGGGTTGTATGGTAGCTCTATTTTTAGTTTTTTAAGGAACCTCCATACTGTTCTCCAATCAGGCCTTTAATGGAGATGTGAAAGCATCAAATAAACTCCTTTCATGTGTCAGCAATGAATTCATTTTCAAATATAGGCTGTTTTCCTCTACTCACAGGTACTGAAATATGGCATTTCTTACAGGCCATTTTAAGCCCTAATTGCATTTCAACATTGAGGATGAAATCACTTAACCTGAACTGGATTTGTAGACAATCTGCAAACACATTTCCTCCCAAGAAAAAAAAATGTAAGAAGAAAAATGTCTAATGATTTGTTTAAAAAATGTATCAAGGACCAGTGACTGAAAGCAAGAATCATAGTTGAAAGATAAACCTAAAGAACTGGAAAGAAAATAGAATTAAATTTTAAATAATTGAATTATTGGACTCAGAAGTTCCTATTTCAGAAAGATTCATTCAGCTACCAAATGCTAATAATTATATATCTGCCTCCTCATAGTTGTGTGGCTACCTGTGACCAGTCATCATTAATATTGAGACATAAGTCAGATTCTAGCTCTGCCCTCTTGGCTGTCTTAAGCGAATTACTGGCAAAGTACGAATGCAGAGACTGCAAATGACTGGAAGAAGAGATGACTAGGGAATGATAACAAGTCAGGCGAGGCTAGGATAATCATAAGAAAGCAGAAGAGAAACATGGCAACATTTCTTCCTCTTTTAAATATGCCTCCCCTGGCTTGGGCTTTAGTCCTGGGCTCAAATTAAGAGACACAGTGAATATATATCAAAACAAGCAAACAAACAAACTGCAAAATGTGCATGCTTTTTGATCCAGAAATTCCACTGTAGGAATTTATTTCAAGTAAATTAATAAAGATGTGGGTAAAAACAGAGTTGTAATGAAGTTCTTTGCAGCATGATTTGTTACAGCAAAACATTGGAAACAGCTTATAAGTATAGAAAAAGGAGGATTGATTAAATAAATTATGGCAGATCCATGAGATGGAATATAAGACAGCCATTAAAATTACAATGTAGTCTTTTTTATTGGAATAACATATGATCATAATTATTTTTTTTGTTTTTGTTTTTGTTTTTTTGGCTGCGTCGGGTCTTCTTTGCGGCACGAGGGTGTCTCTCTAGTTGCAGGTGCGGTTTTCTCTCTCTAGTGTGGCATGCGGGCTTAGTTGCCCAATCAGGGATCGAACCCCCATCCCCTGCACTGGAAGGCGGATTCTTTACCACTGGACCACCCAGGGAAGTCCCGATCATAATTGTTAATTGAGAAAAAAGTATTATAAAACTATCCGAAGTCTGACTCCTTAAAAATATACATAGAAAAATCCCTGAAAAACATATAACAAGGCATTTCCAGCAGTTGTCTCTAAACAGTTTTTATTATGGTTGCTTTTTGTTCTTATTTTTCCTTTTCCCTTTTTCTTGTTTCTATGTTAAGATACTTCTGTCATTAATATGCATTGTTTTAGTCATAATATAAAATGAATACAACAAGCTTCATTTGAGAAGAATGATATGATTGCCAAGGCAACAATAATTCCAGAAGCTTGGAATGCCCCTTTGTATGACTATGTGCAAGTTATACACTTCCCTTGAGACTCAGTTTACTCATTTGTGATAATGGAGTAACAACACCTATTCACAAAGTTGTTGAGAGGGTTAATAAGGCAAAGTGTGTAAAAGTGCCTGACATTGCCTTCAGCACATTGATGGGAAGTCAACATATACTGAATCACCATCTGAATGATAGGTCAACAATCTGTATTTCACACAAGGATTAACAAATCAGAATATATGCTAGAGTATACCACTTTGATAGCTAAAAAAATCTATTCTTCAAACACAAACAAGGTAGAATTTAGCATGGGATATAGTGAGATCGCTCTTAGTCTGCTGTGTGAAGGGTAGGTAGAATGTGGACATTTGGAAGGGCATGACCAGCTAAACTCAGATTAATCCAGACACCTACTTCACCAGCAGAAGCCAGAGCCCATGACCTCCCTTATATGAGTGCAAAGACAGAGTAGTGCAACCATGCATGTTATGCTCATTCCTTTTTAAAACGGAAAATGTCAACTAAAAATAACTGTCTTTAAATACTACCATTAAGAAAACCCAAGAGTTTTAAGCAAACAGATGTCTAAGAAGAAACTTACTTTCTAAAACATAAGTGGGACAATGCAACCTGCCAAATTGCTATGTATTCAGTTTCTAAGACACTGATATTGGCAAGTTCTATATTGCTCTCTATAGGTAGAAACTCCAGACAATGAGTGAAGAGCAAATGGTACTTCTGAACCTGGGGAGGAATGGTTTACTCAGTCATTTAACAAATATTTATTAAGCAGGTACTATGTGGCATGCTCTGTGGTAGATACTAATGGCAATGGGATAAGATCCTCCCTGCCCTCATGGAATTTTCCATCATAATGGTGAACTAAGGTAGATGAGACACCAAGAAACTTGTTTCATTTCGTGTTCTGTTAAGAGTGACTTGCATATGCTACACAAGAATGCAGTGCCTTGGTTTCTCTCTATTCTTAAAATATGGAAAACAAAGCTACCTTTCTTGATGATAAAATATATGAATAATTGGAAATTGTCTCAAGCCTTTGTTGAAAAATGCTTTTTGGAAAATGCTGGAATGTTTTTCAGACAATATTTTGATACTTTCCTTTATCCTTGTTCTTTCCACTGAAAAGTCTTGAAAAGCAACAAATCAAAATGCTCTTTTTTATTTAAGCCCTTTTCTCTTTACTTAAAGCTTTAGAGTCTGTTTTTTTTTTCTTTTCTCTTCCTTCCTCCCTCTTTCCCTCTCTCCCTCCCTCCTTTCTTCTTTCTCTCCTTCCTTCCACACGTTATTCCTCTCTAGCCCCTATGTTTAAATACATCACGGTGGAATTGCAAATATGTAATTTGTTTATTTCTCTTTGCCCCCAAGTTGTTCCCCAATCGACTTTAGTTTTCAAAAGCAATATAAAGGTTCATCTTTCAACTGGTTAATCCAGGCAAGCTGTTTGTTGGTTCTGTTCTCTCAACTGTTGAGTAATAGTTATTGGATTCAAAAGGGAGAGAGTTGGCTTGTGTCATACAGTGTGGGCCAGGTTCTTGTCTTGCAGAGTTGTGCCAGTGCACCTGAAACCCCACCAGCAACACATTCCTTTCTCTGTACCCTGGCACCTCTTGGCTACTGTCTACCAAGCCAGGTCCAACAGACTTCATTGATGACTTAGTGAAGAACACACACTTATATTTGGCTAAAACAAGGATGAAACTCATGTTTTAAAATTTGAAGTAAGAACCAAATTGTAGTTTACAAAAATGAAGGTCTAATCATTTAGCTCATTTGTTTATTATCATTTGCAAATTCCTTATGGTAGGCTACAACCTCAACACACTTTGACCCCCACCCCTTGTCTGGCTTCAGCTTGTATTATTTTCCTTCTTGATCATTACCCTTAAGCTACACTCTCTTTTCTAGAACATACCAAGCTCATTTCCTCTCCAGGGCTTTTGCTCATGCCACTTGTTCCCTTCTCCTGGAATGGTCTCCTCTTCTCCAAATTACTTCTCACTCTTCCCCACACCACCACCCGACCAGGCTCCGCCATTAACTTAACACTTACTTATCCTCCAGCTCCTCAGCTCAAACCTCATTTTCTCTGGGAGGACTTCCCCTACTTTCCAGATCAAGTCCTCATTTTAAACACATTTTTATGAACTGGAAGAAAGCGATGTACCTGAAGCATATGGAGCAAGAGTGGTAGTGGTACAGTTTCGGGTTGGAGAGGTAAGCAGGGGACAGACTAAGCATGACCTTGCAGGACTAGTTGATGATTTGGTTAGTAATAGTGTAAGAACAATAGAAAGCCAGTAAAGAGAATGTCAGTGATCAGATTTGGGTTTTGAAGAGATCACTCTGACTACTTTATGGAGAACCTGCTTAAATAGCAGAAAGGGGTACACAACTGGTACCCCTGGTACACAAGGAGACCAGTTAGGAAGCTATTTGCAATAGTCTAGGAAGGAGAAAATGATGGCTTGGACCATGGTGGTGACACTGGAGGTACAGAGAAGTTGTTAGTAAGTGACAGATATATTAACAAAGTGAAATAAAATCAATAAACCTTCTTGAAGGATGAGATTTGAAGAATGAAGGAGAAGGTGGTGTTCAGGATTGTGCCTAGTCCTGGCTTGTGCAATTAGATGGATGGCGGAAGACCAGCTTTTAAGGGTGTTTGGGTGTGTGGAGGGAGTAGGGTTGAAGGTTGGTAAAAACACAGGGTTGTGGGCTGGCTGCAGATTTTAAACTAAAGTTTGTAAATTACTTTGTAGAGTGTTTTATTGTACTATTACAGCTTCATAATAATTATAGCTTACACTTAGTGAATAGGTACTTGTGCCAGGCATGGTTCTACATGCTTCACATATATTACGTCACTTAAACATCAATAAATGATAATGTTTATGATTCCATAATTATCATTATCATTATTGCAATATATTGTGCCTGTCTTTCCTGGACAGAGTTAGTTAACACAAGCAATTTTTTCTATCCAATTCTCCTCTTTATAGACGCCATACAGGAAAGTACCATATAGTATAGACACATTCTTTAGAGAAATTACAGTGCAGTTGATTAGATTATAGCCATCTTTAGTTCTATTCTAATTCTGAAGGCATATCCTGGACTAGTGACGTTGTTTAGCTTCTGACAGTCCCATGCATGTAACCTACCTATAAATCTGTACTCAGAGTGGGTTACCTTCTCCTGTGTATTGATTCAGACGAACAATTAACTTCATTCTTATAAAGTGATTTTACCTGGCATTATTCCTAAATTTTCATGGTTATTTACTAAAGCCACATATGTACTCACTAGAGCATTCTTGCCCAATCTGGGACTAAGAACTCATTAGGGTTAAAAATAAAATCTCAAATTTTTGCAAAGTCAGCTCAGCAAGAAACCCAGCTGGCAGCCTTTTTGTTTTATTTTTAAAATTCAGTTTTATAAACTGAGGGCAGAAAGTCTCTTAGAGCTTTCTCTGGCCTAAATGCTGACAATTCAAGGACTTCAAAATGCTTACGTATAGCTCATTTGGGGAAACTGTGAACTAGCTGGCCTAGTCTACATTCGAAATATCAAGGTATAAGAAATTTGCACAGGTATTTTGGAAATGGATTCAGATTGGCAGGTTGCATGCTATTGTCACTTTTGATCAACAGTACCAACCTTGTTTGGGAATAGATCTTCTTTTGCCTATTAAGATGGGGTGGGTAGTTAAAAAGGGAAAATGTTATTTGTATTGTACAAGAAAACATTAGCAACACAACATTGTAAATCAACTACACTTCAATTTAAAAGAAAGAAAGAAAGAAAGAAAGAAAGAAAGAAAGAAAGAAAGAAAGAAAGAAAGAAAGAAAGAAAGAAAGAAAGGAAGGAAGAAAAAGAAAGAAAGAAAGGAAGAAAACGTCAGCAGATATCCATTGCACTAGACAGGCAGCAGAATCAATGGAGTGTCTTCCTCTCTCAGCTTGATTTTAGGTGGAAAATCACTTGGGCCAAATCAAAACAAAACAAAACAAGAGTGGTATTAGAGATGGTATTTAGATTTTCTTGGAGACATGGAGCATGGAAGCATAGATTACTGTATAGGCTTTTATGAGCTCTTCATTTGGTTTCAAAATCTATTGCAGTGATCTCAGAACTTTAACTTTTGTCAAGAGTAGTGAAAGAGAAAAGCAGGCATGACTAAAATAACTGACAGACTAAAATCTTAAGCAAGATTTGGGATACAATACAGTCTGTGGGGCTCAGCTCAGCCTCACCAGCCACATTCACACCCATGTATAAAACAATCAGGAAAAACCTCCTCTAATGAGGGATTGTCAAAGAAGACACTTGATAGGATTTATATGCGAGGAAAGCTCTTTGATTCACAGAAGAGAAGATGATACAGGAAGCTGAGTAGCTATAGCTGCCAAAAAAGGGGATAAATAGCAACTCACAATTGGATGATTTGCAATATACGGCAACAGGAAAAGCTGCCTTACTCTCTTCATGATGGCAGTGGAACCTTGGAGCTATCCACACCACCAAGGAAGAAAGCTGATGGAGTCTGAGAGGCAGCCTGTGCCCTTGCTCTGAAGTTGATTTGCCCAGTCAGGCAAATGCACGTGGGAGGTTTGACTTTGTCGTTCACACTGGTCCAGATGGTGCTGTCCAAAGCCAGAATCTCTGGGCCACCGGAGCAGCATGGAGAAGCTTTCAGCTCCTCCTGAATCAAATTCTGGCTCTTGCAGCAAGCAAGTCATGGAAGAGTGCCAAACTTTTCCAGCCAAAAAGCTACTGAATTTCGCTTTCTTTCTTACTTTCATCCAACTCTTTGCTTGAAATATTAGAGTTGTAAAATGTGAGTTATGAAGAATTTTTTTCTTCATTTTCAAGACTATTTCTGATGCTTTGTATAATGACATCACTCAAAATTAAGTTTTAAAATAAAAGAAGCTCTTCATTTACATTTTTCTTCAAACTGCACTTGATTTAGAAATAAATGCTTGAATTCAAAATGCAGAGTACAGCTTGTAAATCATTTTCTTTAACTGGTGAGCCCATTGCAATTTTACATGCCAATTGGTACTGGCTGAACTCTGTCACTGGAACAGGGTTCACAAGTGACCCTTCCACACCATATCATAGGGATTTCGGTTTACAACTTTCAGAGCTGCCTTTGCCTTCCTTCTGATCCTATATACTTTGTCTTATGTATAGATGATCATCTCTACCAGACCACAAGACCCTTTGAGAGCAGGGGATATGTCATGTTTATATGCCTCTACGCTTCCTCCTTTCAACCCAGCCTCGTGCTCTGAGGAGTAAACACTCTAAAATATTTGCTAAAATTGTATTTTATTTTCCAGTCACTTATTTCACCCTTTAAGGCAACACAATTTTTTTTTTCTGATCCTGCATCACAAGCTAAGAGAATTAAGTGTTTTTCTGTAGTGATGTCCCAAGAGCTTTCTGAGAAATGAGGTCATGTAAACCAGGTAGGAAAGGGATAGAAAAAGTGTTATCAAGTAGTTCAGCCTGGTGCCTAATGTTCATTAAGTTCCTTGCCACGTTCTTTTAGTTTTCCAGCATCTTCAGGGTCTAAGCTTATGAAGAAAGACTCATTTTCTTGGCTGGGAAGAGATTATCATTATTCTTTAATTTATCAAAATTAAATCATAAAATATTTATCATTATTGTTAACCTCACCAATATGCTGAGAAATTCTACAAGTCATACAGGCTCTTCTTTAGTTCAGACATAAGTACCACCTCTTTTAAGAAGCCTTCAGTGATTGTCTTGCCCCACATTTATTTCTCTCTTCTCTAACCTCTTATAATACTGTACAACATAGTTTAGCATTTAGTATACTACTGAAATTATAAACTCTTGAGGGCAGAGCTATGTTAACTTTCTTCATTTCCCCCAATGTCTTCTAGCATGGGGATCAGACTCTACAATAGTTGATACTTTATGTATATGATTCAGAATTTATATTCTCAGCCTTATCATTTTCACCATTAAATAATCCGTCTGATAATTCCATTTGGATGGCCCCATATTGTCTCCAGTTCAACATGCCTAACACTGAACATAAATTTCTTTAAAACTAGCTTCCTGTCTTGACTCAGTAATTTTTTTGAGCCACCTAGGCCTTAAACTCACTGTAACCTTTGACTCTCTCCTTTCTTTTCTTTCACATCCAATCATAGCTCTCAAATTCAGGCCTTTCAAATTTTCCTCTCCCTATTTCTATCTGCTGCTAACTTCCTAATCCAGCCTTTATCATGTGACACTTAGACTATTTCAATGATCCCCTAATTAATCTATCTTGAGTCTCAACTTCACCTACACCCTGAAAGTGTGCCTTCACTACCAGATTTATTTTCTTAAAACTCTGTGATGGTATGTCTTTCTTGCTCAAAATTTTGCTTGCCATTGCCATTCAAGTGGCTTGTCATTGCCCTCAAAGGTGAAGTCCAAATTCCTTAGCCTGGTTTCCAAGGCCTTCTATATCTTTTCTAACCTTAAACAACTTTTCTAATTCCCCTATAAAAACAAGTGAATCTGATTAATGTCCCTAAAATATGCTCCACATATCCCCTTGTTTGTACCTTTGTTTCTGTTGTTCACGCTGTTAGGAATGCTATTCATCTTCCTCTCTGCCAATGTAATTATTATTGGTCCTTTCAGGTGCAACCCCAGAGTTGAACACAATGCTTGGCGCAATAATGATTTGTTGAATGAATGGATCTTGTCCTTTTTTAGGGTTTATGTTGCACTCATTATCTTTACAAATAATTTGACACTTAGCAAATTTTCCTCACATCGTTTAATTTCGATGTCTTTCTAGAGTTTAGCCACAGTAGACATCTGACTTCTTCATTATGTCTCCTAGTGTAGTCACATCAAAGCATTTATATGTTAAGATACATGTTATTTTTTTAAATTAATTTTTATTGGAGTCTGGTTGCTTTACCATGTTGTGTTAGTTTCTACTGTACAGCAAAATGAATCAGCTATATGTATACATATATCCCCTCATTTTTGGATTTCCTTCCCGTTTAGGTCACCACAGAGCACTGAGTAGAGCTCCCTGAGCTACACAGTAGGCTCTCATTAGTTATCTATTTTATATGTGGTATCAATAGTGTATATATGTCAATCCCAATCGCAGAAATATGGAATGCTTCACGAATTTGCATGTCATCCTTGCACAGGGGCCATGCTAATCTTATCTGTATTGTTCCAATTTTAGTATATGTGTTGCTGAAGTGAGCACGACCCCTCTCCTTTAGAGCCCTATATTCTTAAAGTCAAAATTGATATTATTTAGCATTTCTTGGTAAAACCTTCATTTTTTTTCCAGGATATTAAGGTAATTGTCTTCTGAGATGATATTATGTGAATATCCTCAAATTTTACATGGTTAAATGCAGCAAAAGTTAAATCTACTGTACTAGAAAAACCAACAATAGCACTCACAGATGACAGCATAGTTACCCTGTACTTTAGCTACCTTTGATAACTGAGCAACATATTGATTTGATCATTTATCAGTCAATTTTCAAGACAGTAAAAACAAACAAATCAACCCTACCAAGTCTACATTCCATTGGAATTGTAGCACAGAATATCACTTCCAATCTTTGTAATTTTGTAACTGAATAAAAAGTGAAACATATAGTTCATTCCTAAAATACTTTGTCTATATGTTGCTAGCATCAAGATAGATGGCAACATTCCTGCTCATAGAACAGGCAGCTAAGAACACAGAGCTTCAAGGTATCTATTCCGTCCTCACATTGGAACTGGATGCTATTCATTTCAATAAGTACATATGTTCTGTGAATAATTAGAAATATCAGTAAGACTGAGTTAGGAAGTATGATTCCTTATTAAGTGAGAGGCTAGTGAGGAGAGGGGAAATAATATAATGTATTGCAATCCTTTTGGGACAGGTGATCCCCAACATTTATTTCTTATTGTTTTTATAGATCCCTAAGAAACATTCTAGCTGATGCAATGAATAAAAATAAAGTGGCAAAGGATAGGGACTCAAAGTCACCCAACATATAGAGTTCTAGAATTCTTGGCCTATAACTTAAATAGGTGTGTATGTGTGTGAATACGTAAGTGTGTGTATGTGTGTGTGTAGTTTGCATGTTTGCCCCCCCCCAAAAAAAGAAGAAGAAAAGGGAAAAGAGAAAAAGGGTCTTAGTTACAGTGTATTTGGTTGTAGGTAACAGAAGCCCACTAAAATTAGCTTAAGTGAAAAAGGGGAACTTTTTGTAAGAAACACTGTGTGTCAAGGAAACCCATGGTAGAAAGGGTAGTTTCCATCTCATGGGTAGCTGGAAACTGACTGTCAAGAAACTGGGAAGCTTCTCTTTTTTTAGCACCTCTTTTCCAGATCAACTTTCATAATATCAGCAAATACAAAAGCATGGCCTCCTTACAGCTTCTGAATTTCTAACATTCTTGGTTTATCCAAATAGCAGAGGCTGACCCACATCTTTGTATCACAAGTCCAAATTCCTAGGAGAAGAATCTGGTTGGCACACCGGAGGTAAATGTTCACCCTCATCTGATCAGCTATGGCTTAGGGGAGGGCCCAGAAGGAAAATCAGCACAGCTTAGGTTGAAGGTTTCCACATGTCCAGTCATCTTGGGCTCAGAGGGTGATGCAGTATCGAGTACATGGTACGTATATAGCAGCTAGGGCCCACCCCTGCTGGGGGATTGCAGGAAATGGGGTTGTGAGATTGGCAAATACACTAAAAAGTGAACATTATAGCTAAAGATAGGGGACAGGAAAGAGGGAAGAGAAATAGAGGAGAAAGAAGCAGAAAAAAGGAGAAATTTAACCATCTAAGGGTTATATAGTCATTTAGGTTTTTTTTTTAAAATAAAATTTATTTATTTATTTATTTATTTATGGCTGCATTGGGTCCTCATTGCTGCGCACAGGCTTTCTCTAGTTGTGGCAAGCGGGGGCTACTCTTCATTATGGTGCGTGGGCTTCAGTAGTTGTGGCACGTGGGCTCAGTAGTTGTGGCTCATGGGCTCTAGAGCGCGGGCTCAGTAGTTGTGGCTCATGGGCTCTAGAGCGCAGGCTCAGTAGCTGTGGCACATGGGCTTAGTTGCTCCGTGGCATGTGGGATCTTCCCGGACCAGGGCTCGAACCCATGTCCCCTGCATTGGCAGGTGGATTCTTAACCACTGTGTCACCAAGGAAGTCCCTGTCATTTAGTTTTGTTATAATACACAGTTCAGGGCAATTGCTATTTCTCATTGCTGTATTATTTATTGTTACTATTCTGCTTACATTATCTTATTGATAAGACTTTTTAAAACTTCATATTGTGATGATATATGTGTAATTATAATTCAACAGCAGTTTATTACACACATAATATAATTTTCTAACCTAAATAAAACATCTAAATGAAAACCTAAATAGGCCTTTTATATACTCATTAACGCAATATGTAAAAATCAAGACAGTGCCTAGAATTCTATATGCAGTGCCCTACTTTGGTGAGGCACAGTTTATCAATTACCATGCAGTTCCGTTACCTTTTAAAGTGTCCATATCCATTAGCTGGAATTAAAATGACATATTTATAAGATTAAATAGTTTTGCATATAGTCCAGTAGCATCTATATTTTACCATGCTGGTGTCTGAAAATGCTTACTTTTCTTTCAAACTCATTACGAGTGTATTTTTAATTAACTAAATTGCTGCATCATCTTTCATTTCTTTTAGCAATATCCTTGGAGAGGTCACTATGAATTTTGACAGTAGGCATTGAATTTTACGAGCTCTGTCAGTCCTGTGGGGCAAACAATCTGGCCTGATATAGGTCAGGTGACTGTGACATGTGGGAACAGGGACTGTAAGGCTGGCAAAATTTAGATTGGTGGTAGTTACAGAAAAAAAAGTAACAAAAGTTTTAAGGATAAAGGTTTTTTTTTTTAAATAAATAAATTTATTTATTTAATTTTGACTGTGTTGGGTCTTCGTTGTTGTGCGTGGGCTTTCTCTAGTTGTGGCGAGCAGGGGCTACTCTTTGTTACAGTGTGCGGGCTTCTCATTGCGGTGGCTTCTCGTTGCAGAGCACGGGCTCTAGGCGCGTGGGCTTCAATAGCTGTTGCGCACGGGCTCAGTAGTTGTGGCTTGCAGGCTCTAGAGTGCAGGCTCAGTAGTTGTGGCGCACAGGCTTAGTTGTTCTGTGGCATGTGGGATCTTCCCGGACCAGGGCTCGAACCTGTGGCCCCTGCATTGGCAGGCGGATTCTTAACCACTGCACCACCAGGGAAGTCCAGGGATAAAGGTTATACATTATAAAATACATTCAAATGCAAATATGAATTGAAAAGAGAGCAGATAGGCAAAAGAAATTCTGGGGGGCTGAAGAAGGTGAGGATGAAGGCACTGATGAAATAATTGCACTGAAGCACTCGGCTTTATTCATTGGAACCAGGTTGGTGATGTGGATAAAAGTACTGGGCTGGAAGTTAAGAGACTTGGGTTCAAGTTCAGGGTGAGACATTTCTGGGTGTGCAAATTTGGGCAAGTCACTTATCTTCCCCGAGTCTCAGTTTCCTTTTTGGCAAAATGAAAGGGTAGGAGGAAGTGGACTCTAAGGTACCTGTCCAGACATTTGATCCTATGACCTAAAATGATTCTTAGAACTGTAATTTTCAATTCTGCTAATCCATGCAATTTCGTCCTGTCAGGGGTCAGTATTAACAATTGATGTGATCCAATGATATCTATAAAAAGACTGTTTAGTTTGCATATCTCCTTTCTTTTCCCTGAGGTTGCATATCTTTTTCATGCTGCCCTGGCTTCTCCTTGGTGGTGAGAAAGGAATTTCATTTGTTGGAAGAAGCTGAGGGAGGCTGGGTGTCTTGTGATGAATGGGAAACTATGGGGAGGGTAGCAGCCTGGAACACGTTGAGTTCTATCTCTTTCTTTTGGTACTCTCTCACTGGGTAGTAATGGCGTTAAATCGGGGACTAGCATAATACAAGTTTGACAATCGTACGGGACAGAAATGCAAAGCAAAGGCGATGGTGTTATCAAGTGACACCCTCTTCACACTTCATCTCAGGCAAGCTTCAGGATCGGAGAAAAGGTTAAAAGTGTGATCCAATTTGTAATTTGGAGATAGAAGAATTCATTTTCTAATAGGAAAGCTAAATTATATATATAAAAAGAAACTTTTATTAAAACAGTTCTACCACAGTGACTGATTAAGAAGTAGGGCAATTTTCATCATGTAAATTATGTTTTAAAATTAGATTTAAATAACAGTAATATTTTTATTCATGTTATATACCATTTAAAAGAAATAAATAATTTGGTTAAGTTCTTGCATTTTCACGACGTGAAATTCTATCACAATCCTTGAGTAATTGAAACTGTGGTAATTTTTAGAGCCATCCAATTATAGGAATTCGGTGCAATTATTTTTCTAATAAAGTTAGTTTTCACTTACATGTGTCTGTCATTTCCTGTTGACATGAGGATGTTTTAAAAGTCTTTTTCTCATGAGCTCTCGATATTATTGTACCTGTAGCAGGATATTTATTGATACTGTCAGATAAATGTAGAGCCCATAAAAGAAGGCATGAGTATAAATTTTAGTATGCCTATTTATCTTTGTTTTTCTGCCAGTATCAATAAACAATTGTGAATGCTTTTCTTTAACCTATTGACCATAGTACATTGAGTGGAAGTCTGGAATTTCACAGATAATTTAATGGAAATGTTAATGCATGTGTATTCAATAGTAATGGCATAGTAAAGATAGGACTAACTGGACCAGTGCCTCTTAACATTCTGAGAATTATGTCTTTTTCTGTTTTGACAGAATGAAAGTTGAAGGAATTCAGGTCAGTGTGATCGTGAGGCTTTGCCCTCTGTTCACCCTTAACTGTAGTTTTAAGATTGGAGAAAACTGTAAGTGCATCAGGAAAATTTAAAGTTCAGTTAATTATTTAACTGATCCCTGTCCAGACACTTATTCAGTGAGCCCACACATGTCCCAGGCATTGTACTAGGCTTTGGGGATACCAAGTTTAATTGACCTGGTCCCACCTCTCAAGGAGGCCACAGTTCCAGAATTAGTCTCTGTATAATACAGGATAGACAAGTTGTACAATGTCTAGAGATTGGGTGTGTACTGGGGGGTGGGCAGTGCAGTGAGTGGAAGAAGGAGGGGTTATAGGAACAACTTCTGACAATTCCCACCTCAGCAAAGTCAGTTTAATGACTCAGATCTGTAATCGATAAATGTTGTTTTGGAAAAATAGCTCCTTGCTCCTAGAGTCTCCTGCTCCCTTTAAGGAGTTAATTTGCCTCATTTCTCAGGAGTGAGAAATGGACAAAAAGCAGAGTGGAACTTGGAAGCAAAAAGAGAAAGATCAATTTATTTAAGCCTAAAATCATGCTTTTAAACCATGGACCCCTGTGCAGAGATATTATGGGTCTAAATATTATTGTACTATATATCTAAAGGTTGGGGTTACTTTTAGTTTAATGACAAAATCTATGTTTTTAAAGGTCAGCCAATGAATTAAACATGTGTGTGGTAGATTTTTGCATTGCTCTACCATTTCAAAGATACAATCCAGTGGAGAAGGCGATGTGCCTGCTGTACAATGAAATCAGGTTGAAATCAGGTTTTGTTATCTAGTAGGCTTTCTTGAAAATTTATGAGGTTGAAAAGGAGAAAAAAGTCAATTCTGTTTTTAGCAGTAAGTGCGGGCAGTAGTTTAACACAATTACAAAACCGTCACCCTCAAAATAAAAACATGCATTTAACCACGGCAAAAATTACAGTTAACAATGTGCGGGCTCATTGAAACAATGAGAAACACATTGTTACAGAATCACATTGATCTGTAAATTAAATGCAGCTCTTTGAACTGAAGCCCACTGAGCAGTTGGAGGGGGCTGTGTGAGGAAGACCTGTCTCTTTTGAGCGTGTAGGGAAGTGGACAAGGAGAGAAGCCTTGACACCCGCAAACCTAAAGAAACCAGAATTGTGGTAAACGCTAGGTTGTAAAGGTCTGACAAAAAAATGATTATTTAGTGACTCGTCTGTTAGCGACCAAGAAAATGAAGAAAGCTCACTTGAACAATATCAGGTGGCTTGAAAATATAGGATAATGTCAGAATAGTTTCAGATATTAACAATATTCTTGTTTAATAGCCTTGTTAAAGATCGACGGACATTACATTCAGAGCTGATATGAGTTTTTTTTTTTTTTTTTTAAATTACGATGACCACAAAGAACAAAGATTTGCCAGCTTAGAAACATGATAGAAAGACAAAAACCAAGGCCTAACCTGGACAGGTTTGCAATGAATACCATAGATGGGAATAGAATGCTTGTAGATATTGAGTGGTAAGAAAATAAATATAGGTAATATTTTCCTCTATCTGGCCCCTGCTAATTCCATTTCTCAACGAAAACAACAGTGAAAACAATCACAGCAATAAAAAGGATTTAGGGATGGCTCATTAAAATATGCAGGAGGGCAACATTGAAATGCAAGAAAAATAAAATCCAAATAGTACATCCACTGTATAAGAGTATTAGAGAATGTTTGTACAAAAGGCATCACGCCTAAAACAGTGCTTGGAGCAGAGGGTTGGTCTACAATACAAAGTATGGGAACTCAAGGGAGGCTCTTCATTAGCATTTATAAGAACTGTTTGATAAAAGACTGACTGCAGGGATTATTTGGATCTGGACTATTGTTAGTTTTCAAGGGGTCAGAGAGTGAATTCAGCTAGAAGGAGTGGGCTATTCCCTCAAATAGGCTTTACCTAAAAAGGATTATCAGCAATTTTCACCTCATTTGTGTGAGAGTCATAGCAGTGAAGAAATTTCCCCTCATGAAATGTCAAACCTTTTCCAAGCATACTATTTTAATTATCACGGTCTAAGTTTCCCACTAAGAGCAGATCCCTGTCCTCAGGGAGTTAACATTCCAATACGGCCACTTTAAGGAGGAAAACACTGGCTATATTTTGAAGTACCTAAACAGTAGTAGACAAATAGTTTGCAATGGCCAATTCTTTGTGTAGGGGGGTCGGCAACAAAAGCATGGAGTTCCCAGAGCAAACTGGTACTCTTTCTTTGAGGTAAAGTGCTCCTATGTTTAAGGTAAATTACCTCTTCCAGGAAGACCATTTTGCTCTCTAAAGAAGTAATTTAGTTCAAAGGGGTACCAATTCAATATCATTAAGCTTTTCAGAGCTACATTTTGTATTATAAGCAAATCCTGGATAAGGTAATTTGCCTCAATTAGATGATCACTTTGAATCCAGGAGGGACTATATTTTACTTACCTTACTCATAGTCATCAATTTTCTTCTGATTGCCCAGGTGTGTATGGAAATGTGTTATGTATTATATACAAGATTAATAAAATAAGACGTGATCCCTTGTTCAAAATAGCATATGTTCGACAGTACCTTAGCACATGTCCCAGTTACTGTTAAACTTGGATTAAGTCCTCGGGACTTACACCCTGGTCTGTTGAGAATATACAAAATGTGGTCCTTCATTAAAAGGAGTTTATAAAGTTTTTATTTTTGACAGGAAGGCACCTGGGCTAGACAACAGAACAGACCTGGTCTAACTTTCATGGATGTGGTAAGGACTGACTTTTTAACAACTATGAAAGTGCTTTAAATATTAAGCCTTATGGAACCGCTAATTACATTTATTATTTAAAAGGCATAATGGGAAGAAATAAAGCCAAGAAAAAACATGGGAAAATACCTAGAGTTAGTGCCAAATATCAGGTCCTCCGATGGCTAAAGAGTAGGTGAAAGTTACTGGTAGAAAATCTATTACTGCAGTGACTTAAAATGGGAATACAGGAAATGTGCTGGAGGAAAGTGAAAATCATTCAGATGCCACAATTTAAACATTAGGCAATGACCAGCTGGCCACCCTCTTGCCTTCCTGGTTCATAACCTGTCAATAAATCACACATTAATCAACACTTACTGTGCTTTGCCTATAGAACGATCAAAGTAGTCCTGTTGTTCTTTTCACAGCCCTTCTTACTTAGGGTGCATCACTGCACCTGAACTGCAAACGGATGGAACTCTACTTTGTTTGCTTGTAACCCAAGTCACTTGCCAAACATACTGTAGACTTCCATATGTTGCAAATCTGGTGTTGTAAAAATTGAGATGGTAGAATAAATCGTTTCAAAGCAAAATAATATTGGTTTTGTTATTTAGCAACACAGTATAGCTAAGACATTTTCTACTCTAAGAAACAGAATTGACTTCAACTGATATCCACCAACAACCAAACAACTCACCACCACAACAAAATCATACCTAGCTGTGTTTTCATTTGGCCTTCTTTAGCTTATGCAGTATCTTAAATGCATTTAGGAAACTAGACAAAGAGAAAAATCTTTTTGATGCCTGAGTTTTTAAAAAATTGTTTCACTCTATGGTGTTATATACCTTGGCAACAATCATTTTGGTAACCTAATCACACAATCACACATGTTCACTGTTGCTGTGTTATAAGGTAACTAAGGAGAACTGAGTGGCGACTGGAGATGCCTGACACTTTGGTCTGAGGAGTGGCCATTGCCTCGATGGGGGTGGGCCAGGGATGGCTTACACCTGGGCTGGACTACTGGCCACCACATAGCAGAAGTGGACGTCTAAGGCAAACCAAGAAGGACACACTGAGCAACCAAGAGTGTCTGTTGTATACCTGAAACAATCTCAGCAGCAGCAAGTACCTGTGGTAGATTTCTAGGTAGAACTGAGACAAGCATTCTTAGCTGAGACACCAAGAGGTGGTTAAAGCAATATTGAAACATCATGGTATCTGATTCGAACGGGCAAAACTAGCTTGACCATGTGTCAATGTATTTAAATAAGCTGACAATGTAATAAAGATATTATCCATGAAAAAAAAAGTAACTAAGAATTTTCAAATGTGCTTTTTAAGCTTTGTTAGAGATACATTTGCTGATAGCAGACATCTTTATTTCGGAAAATAGGGAATTATCTTCATGAAAATAAATTAACCTAATTTCAGTACTCCTTTTATGGAAAAGTTCAAGGGCCTATGACCCAGAGATCTTGGCATAGAAAGATACTTTAAATTTATTTGTGTAGCTGATTTCTTGGCAGTTCTAGCTGAACCCAGATTTAAAATACAATTGATTCTTGTTATTTGCAGTAGTTATGTTTTATAAAGTATTGAACTATTGCTCCTAGGGGAAATGCAAGGTTAGGTTCCTGTGAGCCTTTGGTCACAACATTTTCATCAACTTATCAATATATAACCTTGTTTTATGTGTGTTTCTGTTTAAATACACCTTATTTAATATATTTTGTTAACTCATTAACATTAGGCTCATAGCCAACAGCACTCATGCCTGAATGATGCTTACCTAACACATGTATTTTCTTTGTAAGTCACATTACAGCCTTTTTGAGCTTGGAAACACTTGACAGCACTTCAGCATTAGGCTTGGGGGCCATTTGAAACAGGAAAATCACCAACAAAAAGCACAAAAAATGTAGCACCAAATAGACTGAACAAAGGACAGTTGTTTACAGTATGAGAGCTGAAATAAGAAAGCCAAGTGCAGCCTTGTTTGACTTCACCGGGGAACCTGCACACTGGCGACTCAAATTTTTTTTCACTGCACAAGTCCGCAAATGACAGAAAATGCACAGCGTGAGTTGAATTTGAGTTATGATCTACAAATAAATTTTAGCAGGGAAACAAGTTCACAAATGTGCAATCTACAAATAATGTGGAGCGATATTGCCTATTACGCAGTGACTAATTTTTATACTTCTGTTTTAAAATGATTAAGTTATTCTGTACTTGCCAAGAATAAATTGTTTAGAAATACATAGAATTTTGCTTAAGTTTCAAATTTCACCCTTGGCCATTCATTTCAGAAAATCAATTTGAAGAAAAGTTTGATTTTCCCTCAATTTAGTCGAACATTGTAGTTATTTCAGCAGCCATAATCAGAAGCTCAATGGCTGAGATTATAAATCACAAAGATACATGGAAAGACAATAACAGGAAGAGAAATCAAGGAAGAAAATACATGTGTAATGGAGCAGGACCCTATGGGGCCTTCTTGGGACAGACCCCTTCCCTGTATCCTCTCCTTTAGCTCCTCTCTGAAGTATCTAGATAACAGTATCTGATGCACATTTCCCAAGTTGTTTTACAGATGCTAAAACCCCCACCAAATGGAAGAGGTTAATTACTTGATGACCTTGAGCATGTAGTCCCCCCAGGCCTACTGGAGACTGAGGATTCATAACGTTAACCCCTGTGACACTGCCCTGTTCCTCACCATCAGCCAATCAGAGAACTGTGCACGAGTTGATCACATACCCTGCAACCCCCCTCCCTCACCTGGCCTTTAAAAATGCTTCCCCGAATCCCATTGGGGAATTCGGGCTTTTTGATCACTAGCTGCCCTGGATTCTTTGCTTGGCACCCTGCAGCAAACACTGCATTTTCCTTCACCACAACCTGGTGTCAGTAGATTGGCTTTACTGTGCATGAGTAAGCAGACCCAAGTTTGGTTCGGTAACACATGTTCTCAGTATTGCAGTCTGTAGTAGACTTAAAGAGCTGAGATGTGCTTAATCAACACTTGTGATGGGACCTGACAATTTCAATTTTACTTTACTGTTTATAATTGAAAATGGTCTGAGGAACAGGATGAATGGAAACATTTATTTGAAGATAATAATACCATTAAGTTAACTACAAGACATATTACAATGACATTATTTGGACCATGCTTTTATAACCTCCATTTTGAAGTACTTAGGATTGGCCAATATTTAAGACATGAGCATTTGATTCCCTATAAAACAAAAATGGTCTAACAGACATTTTATAAAGTGTGCTCTGTTGAAATGTATCATTTTGTATTGCCAAGAGAGCATACACTTTGAATTGAAAGGGAGTGGGAAGAAAATAGGGAATGACTTATGCACGGTACTTTTAAGCTCATGACAGAAATAGCTCAGGCAATATGTATGTGGTCACTCAAGAAACTTCAAAGGGGCTGGTGTGGGAGGGAAGGAGAAGAAATATAAAGCTAATATTTCAATGAAAAATTTTTAAAATAGAAACTATTGAATGTGTAACATTGGCTGTAAAAAAAAAAGATGAGAAGCAAAAACTTTAAATGTTTAAAAACAAAAGAGTAGAATTGGACCAACACATGCAGACAACTAAAGTCTCATTAAAGAGGCTGTTATTAGGAAGATAGATTGAACTGTGCATGATTACCTTCTACAGCGGCAAGTTTAAACATCAGCAGCAAAGAGATGGGAGTGATTTGATCTCTCTCTTATCTTGGCTTCATCATATGAAACTCTGTAAACTCCTTCCTGTCTTCTGTTTTTGCCATCAGTCTGTGGCTTCATACAACAGGTTTATCTTCTAGGCCACATTTATGAAAAAAGAAAGGAACTGAAGAAAAGGAAAAACCAAGCTCTTAAAAGGATGCCAATTTTGTCTAGAAACTAACTCATTACAGAGATAACAGGATATAAAAAATTTCTTTTAATATACTTAAAAAGCACACTTTCTATAACTGAAATGATCCCTATGAAAAGGAAAAATGACTTTCAGCACATTACACTGGGCCATAATACATGCTCTTGGGATTTTTGATACCAGTCATTAAGAAGTATAAGGACAAGCCCAGAACAGTTTTGTCTGATAAGGTATGTCAAAATGCACAGGCCCAGATGACTTGAGAGAAACTAGGGAGAACAGGCAAAGATATTTTAAAAACTTCTCACAAGACACTAGGGTTTTAGAAAACTGAGTGAGTTAGTTCCCAGCAGCATCCTTGGTTACAGTACTTGCCTATCTTAGAAGGATTCTTCAGTTTTATGTTAATTAAAGAGCTTTACCTCTGATAGTGTGAAAAGACTCTTATTCTCTCATTGGTCTTTCTATATAGTCCAAATGTGCAGAGAGCAAACACTAAGGTCTCCCTCATTCAGCAGATAGAATATGTGCTAAAATATAGGCCAACAAAAACACTCCCAAGGAGTTTTCCACAAGTCTGAAGTTCTGAAAGAACATTCAACTCCCCACTAAAATATGTTTATTGATAGTTAACATTTACTGAGCACTTACTACATGCCAAGCTTTGTGTTAACCACTTTATATATATTAATTTGTTTAATTCTCACACAACCCTATAAGGAAGGTGCACTTGTTATCCACATTTTACAGATGAGGAAACTCAGGCAAAAGAATGTTAAATAACTTACCCAAGAGCACACAACAAGGAAGTGGTGGAGCCATGATTCAACCCTAGTTGGTATTATCCATCAACCTGATCACAATAAATTAATTGATCAGATTATCTAGCTAGTCATTTTGAAAGGTGGTAAGAGACTAATTCTCAGTATAGATAAATTTTAAGGTGAGTGAGGTTGACAAGGATTATGGGATACTCCAGAGAATGGAGAGTGTCCACGTGGAGGACTGCGGACAACCAAGAAGAATTATACGGATACGGAGCACTCAGAAACTTAAAGGGAAGAAAGAGAGTGCTCCAAAGGGGACTGCTAAAGGCACAACTTTCATAGCTTCACAAATTCACAGAGGCCCAGTTCTAATAATTACCATCAATATCAAAACACAGACATGCCTTAACATTCAGAATAGGTACAGAGCTGTGAAGCTGTGTGTAAAATAAAATCCTACCTCATCTCTGGATTCTCTTCCACCATAGAGGATAGTGGAGATGGTAAAAGAACTTTAGTGGGACATGTGGGCAAGGGGTAGGGTAGCTTCTTGTTATTGTGACCCCCTGGGTTAGGTGTGACCATCATGTCAACTGACTGAGGAAAGAGTCAGGGAAGCTGCCCTTAATGAGGATCTTCCAGAGCTCTGCTATACCTTAACCAGATGCCAGTGAGAAGCAGGGTACAACAACTGGGTTTATCTATTAGATTGGAACTATCGTAGTGTCCATCTGGGTCTGAGATAGAGAGCCATGATGTAGTAATTGTGTTAAAAAATGAGTGCTTCACAGTTCTGTAACTGAGGATTTGGTTAAGACAAAGCAATCAATTTTACTTTATTCATTTCATAGAGCTGAGATTCTTTATCTGATTGCTTCACTTCAGGGATACAATGGTATACTACTCATAGGTATGTAGGCACATGCACACACATGAGCACACACACATCACTTACTTCTCTTCTCAAACTCTCAGTGACTATAGGGTAGGTACAATTTATTTCCGAGCTCGTACTAAATGGTATAAAAAGAATCTTCATTTACTAACTTTTGATTGGAGTAACCCAACAATTTAAGATGTTGACAGGTCATAAAATTTCTTTTTACTTTGAGAGACAGTTTCCTCACTGTAGGATGACTGACACTTTAATTTTCATTTAAATAAGTCTAATTAGCCTTGGGCAGCTGGCAATTTTTTTTAGAATCACAGATACTCAGAGTTGGAAGAAACCTTAAGGGCAAGTCAGAATAACCACTCTTGATGATTCAGTTCTTTCTGTATTATCCCACCCAAAACTCTGTCTTCCTTCCTTCCTTCCTTCCTTCTTTCTTTCTCCCTTCCTTCCTTCCTCTCTTTCTTCTCTCCTTCTCTCTTTTCTTCATTCCTAAATTCATTTATTTAAATAATTGAGTGCCTATTACATGCCAGACAACTTCCTAAGTGATGCAGTCACAAAGATTAATAAGATACTGTTGTTGATTTTAAGAAACAGTTTAGTAGAGTTGACAGACATGCAGGCAGATCATTGTGCTACAGTGTGGGCAATAATAGAAAAAAACAAGAATATGAAAGGAACACATAGTACAGAGGTGAGAATAGTTAACTCTTTTGTGTAGTTGTAGTGGGGGTGGGCAGGGTTCAGACAAGGTTTTCCAGAGGAAGAAATGCCCAATCTGGGTTGTAAAGAGTGAGGTTTGCTGGGAGAGCAAATAGTGGAAAGGGCAGAAAGAACAGCATATTTAAAAGGCAGAGAGATGAACCACCCTGGTGTGTTAGAAGAATTGTAAGATGTCTGTCATGGCTTGTCATAGGTGGGGCGAGGTGGGGAGCAGGAGAAGCCAAGGCAGGAGAGGGAGATCCTGAAGAAACTTGTCTTCATGGACAGAAGGGTAGGAGTCATTAGGAGATTTTAAGTAGCCTGTCACTATACTTCAAAAACACATTTTAGAAACTTTGAACAATTTTAAATGTATAAAAGTTCTTACTTACAGTGAACTGAAATCTTTCTCATTGCATCTTCTACCTCTTAGTCTTCATTGTCCTATGTGGGATCTTACAGAAGAAAGTTAGCTGAATTCTTTTATACATGCCTTTCAAGTATTTACCTACGTATATGCCTTTCAAATATTTAACAATTTTTTTGGGTTAAACATTTTCAGTTCTCTTAAAAATTTATCCTCACAGAATTGTCTGCCTGTGAGATAGGTGAGAAGGGGGCAGGGCACAACCGTTAAAAGAATGTCACAACACTTGAGGATATGACAAAAACTGTTTAGGACCTACTAGGCCCAAGATGGCGGAAGGTCCGACTTCCAGTAGACCTTGAGCCTCATTATACGCTCATTGTAATACATTAGCATACACTAAATGACACACCCACCTGCTCCATGACAGTTCCCAGGCTGAACATAAAAAGGCCAAGAAGTGAGCAGTGGCCCAATTCCTGGAAATCCCCGCCCTTTCTTCAAAATAGTTGGAATAATCCTCCCACTCATTAGCATATGAAATTACCCAGCCCATAAAAAATAACAACTCCATACCCCGGGACCACTGTCACCTTCTGAGAAGAACCACATTCTGCCTATGGAATGTGTATCTCTCTAAATAAACTTGCTTTCACTTTACTATGGCTCATTCTTGAATTCTGCCTGAAACCAAGGACCCTCACTTGGCGGCCCACCCCAGGGACTTGCCCGAGACCTGGGACATAACCATTCTCTCTCGGCCCCTTCTCCTGCAACACCTAGAGGAAAAGAGTGGAGTATTTACCCACTGCCTCTTGTCTCCCCTTATTTGAAGGTAGCATTTGGCCTGAGAGGGCTGCTGAGACATTGGTGAAGGCCCTGATGTGAAGATTAGAAAAATGCACCCCATGCATCTGAGGGGATGTGGTCAGCATGAGATGGATCTAAGCTCACATGGCACTGTCCACTGCAGGCTGAATCAGAGGTGGGACAAAGAGGATGTGACATGGGGCACCAGAGGCAAATGCTCCAGTAAAGGTAAAGTTTAACCTGTTTCAACAAAGCATCCCCAAAACACAGTGGCCTAAATAAAAAGTTTAATTTCTTAAGTGGAATCTGGCTAGTCTACAATAGTGGGGCTTCTCTGCTTGACAAGGTTGTTCAGGGACAGAGGTTCCTTCCATCTTGATGCTCTGCCATCTCCTAGGGCATTTCCTAGACATCATGGTCAAAACTGAGTTTCTGGTACATCTGTTTTCCATCTCACTGAAAGAAGAGAAAAGAAGAAGTCCAGGGCAAACAATTTGCTTTTAAGCAAGCAAGGCAGAAATTGTACACATCCTTTATGTTCTTATTCCATTGGCAAGAACTTAATAATATGTCCACATTTGTCTGCTATGAAAGTTTTGAAATGTTGTCTCTAGCTGAGAAGCCATGTGTGTAGTAAGAAGCGGGGAAAGGAATTTTGGGGGATAGCTAGCAACCATATACATTCATTCATATTGAATTTTCTGTCCAATAAAACCAGTCAGTTTCATGTGTTTTCAAATTCAAATTCAAACCAGTCCTGAAGATGCAAAACAATCCCCGACAGGTTCAAACACAGCCAAAGCCATATGATAACCACTGTTCACTGCAAACAGCTAAAGGATCTCTTGGTTGATCTCAATTGAGAATAGTGTAGGGTGACTCTCCTATTACTATCAATTCTATTAAGGGCTGTTAAACTATGCAAAATGGGCTGGGGAGTAAGATGCTCTCCTCAGTAGAGGACCATACCAATTCCCATTTGGCAGTCATTCTCCATGACTGTTGTCAATGCTTAGATTTCTTTATAATTCAAAGAATAATAGGCGATTTGAGGGTTTCAAGTAGAATTTTTTTTGTCACACGTGCAAAACTTGAGAAATACTACTTTCTGACAACCCAAGTTGCAAAGGAAAAAAAATTGTGCCACTACTGTCCTTGTACATCATTACTAATGAGGGCAGCTTCTGCCCTGTCAGTGGTACGTGTGCTTTACTTGGGTAGAATCTGTGTCCCAGCGTATCATCTTCCACAGTTTATTTGTATCTCTATAATATGATGTTGTACATTGCATACATTGAGTTACGTGAAACATAAGGAGAGACAGACATTTTGTTCCTCCATAAGAAGAAGTATGTCTCTAAAGCCTTAATTGGGTAGTATGAGATGTTGACATTTTACCCCAACTTGACAGCCAAATCAATGTTATTGAAGGCAGCCTGTAGGCATTCGTGACAGCCTAAGGGTTAATACTCTTAGCCAATTTCAAAATGGTTGCCTCATATCACAAGCGAGGTGTGTTGGTTTCCTGGATTGGAATCAAAGCATTTTTGAGGCATGTTCTAAGCTATTCATATTGCATATCATATAATTAAAGTGGATCAAATATCTCATCTGACCGCAATTGGCTCACTTCAAAACAAACTTCACTTATGACCTTCGGTTTTTTATATTGGTGAATAGATCACAAATGTTTTTTCATGCCTGTTGGACCCAGGGAAAATGGAGTTAAATTTCAATAGCAGCGGTTTGCATCCCAGATATATGAGTAGAATGACAAAATGACTATGAATAGAATATATGAGAAACATGACTGGCAGAAATAGTACTTGACAAACATCCATGAGTTTCCTAAAATTTCCCACTTTCCTTTGCATTTACGTTGGAGTTGTGTGCCTGTTTTTGGTGAATGCACAGGAAGCATGAGTTTTCTGGACTGAGTCAGTAAAGACTTTGTATGCTTCCTCTATTCCTATTTACTACCACTGCAAAGACTTTGGAGGTCACGAGTTTCATATGGCCAGCTACAGGGTGGAGTAGAGCTTCCTGAACCATTTTATGCTTTGTACAAATGGCAAGTAAACTAGTGACATAGCCAAGCTTATTCTGACCAATACAAAATGGTTTAAAATTATACAAAGACCAGGCCAATTCTCCGTCTTATCACTCTAGGTGATTGGAAAGGCACTAAAAATATCCACTCTTGCAAATGCTGGGTGAAACTATCAAAGGGAAAGGTTTATTTATTAAAGGATGCCAAGAAACTATAAAGGCCAAGATGCCAACTTTGAGGGAAGATCATAATGTGGAAAAAAGCATGAAATCTGATCTTTAGTTTGTTTTCCAGCTATTTTTGTTCTTGCTATATTTTTTCTCAGTGTCACGAGTTTCTAACCAATTCTGGAATTGGAAGTCAAGGTCATCCAGCAGTTAATGATGGCATCTCTAATAGTTTATAAATTTAGACAGCTGCTATCAACAGTAAGTGAAGTTGAAGCACAAATCAAAACTGTATTCCTTTGTATGTAGAATTAGTGGTGTATGTTGGACACCTAAAATGATGTATGAGGAAGGAATCGCATCTAGCTAGAACTTGTATTTAAATCTCGCTTTTTTCCTAGAGGTGAGCTGAAGGGGAGCCACATTTCAGCCCAGGGAATGTTCATTATCTTTTAGCCATTTGTTTCTGCACCTCTTGCTGTAAAAACATCCTAAGCAGAGAAAAGGGTTAATCAAATTTGTAACAACAACTTCTTTGAGTCTGATTTACTTTAAATTGGAAACTTGTAGTAAAAAGTTGAACTGTAGCATATTAAAGAAAGTCATTATTGTAAACATAACCTTGCTTGCTAAGAAGTAATAAAATACTTGGCAGTCCTAGGTTCAGTTTATTCATGTATCCAAATCTTTTCAAATTCTCATGCATTTTTGGTAACTCTATTGTATGTCTTTACATTTAACTTACTCCAGACAGTCTTTGTCAGAAAATCCCATATAAGATCAAGAATCTGAACTCATAACATTAATATGGTCACAAGATGAAAATACAACTTCATGATCTCCACCCCCAGCTACTTTTTTTTCCTTCCATTTGGCCACCCGGTGCAGCTTGCAGGGATCCTATTTCCCCAAACAGACCAGGGATGGAACCTGGGCCCTTGGCAGAGAAAGCGCAGAGTCCCAACCACTGGACTGCCAGGGAACTCCCCCATCCCCAACCTACTTTTATCTCTGCAAAAATGGGAAGCAATAGAATATCCACAACAGGAGAAATGATGTCATTTTATCTACTGAAGACATACACCTGGCTGACTGAATAACCTGCACTGCTGATATGCTAATAAAGTAGGCTTGGACGGTGTAAATTCAGGTTGGCTACAAACTGGTCCCTGACAGAAAGAGAACTAGTCTATAAGACTGATATCTATTGGAGACTTTTTCATTTAATGAGTAATTCATTGTAATTAAAGGGAAAATAAAATAGCTTTCACTACTGGTCCCTGAGTGTTTATCCAGGCAACAGGGTACCTAGTTCTAGATCAAGGAAATTTTATATCTAGTTAGTTCCTATTCAAATATAGCATATTCTCTTTCCAAGGAAAAGATATAGCTTTTATTTCTTGTCTTTATCTTCCTTTTCTTTTTAATTTAAGTCTTTTTTCTTTTTCTTTTAAGCAGATGGAGACTTTTTGGGTTACAGATGTCACTGAATTATCTATGGACTCAACGAGGAGATAATTAGAATTTTACTTTTCGTCTGTGTAGAAGACTGAAGGATTATAAAAATCATGTAATAGGGGCATTTTTGCAATCCTAATTACAGTTTTTAGTTGGGGTTGTTAAAACTTCCCAGTTTTCCTTACTCTAGATTCAAACTGTCACAGAGATTGCGTGTGGTTTTAGGTTTTCTATGCAAATACTGGCAAGATCTTTGGAGTGTTCTTCACGTTTCCAAATTCAACTCTTTACGTGTTATGTTTAGAAAAGGTTTGGGAAAGGATGATAATAAAATGTTCTTCTTCCTTTCTCAACCCTGCCTGAAAACAAACTCATTACAGGGGTGAAATGCACGATCAGTTAGATGAACGTATAGGCAGTGGTACAAAACTAGCAGGGTGGGTAGAAATTCACAATGGAGAAGTGTTTTGGAACATAAAGGCCAGCATTTAATTTAGCTGGGCCGTACATTCTTAATAATATTTATTGGGCTTTAAGTGATTATGTAATTCATTGCTTTCGCGAGGGTTTCTCAGCTTCAGTACAATTGACATTTGGTCAGGATAATTCTTTGTTGTATGAGGCTGTCCGGTGCATTGTAGGATGTTTTGTAGCATCTCTGTCCTCTACTCACTAGATGCCTATAGCACCTTCCTCTCTCGTTGTTACAACCAAAAATGTCTCTAGACGTTGTAAAATGTCCCCTGGGGAGGAAGGACAAAATTTCCCCTGGTTGAGAAACACTGCTTTAGCGCAAAAGACACTGCAGTAGAAAACTTTGTTTTCTGCCAAAGAGTGGCAAACTTGGCATATTTGATATCTGGAAAAGATAATTTTTAACATCCCCTTCCTCTATAGGACAAAGTTATTTTCGGTAATGATAATGGAGTGAAATTAATGGCCAAGAGAGTGAGGATTTTCTTTTATTGATTATTATTATTATTTAGACATTTAATGTTTTATGTGTAATCATGCTAGTGAAATACTTTAAAATGAATAAATATTATAATATGGAAAGGAAAAAAGTAATAGATTAACAGTTTTTTTTTCCAGTTTTATTGAGATATAATTGGCATACTGCATTGTATAAGCTTAAGGTGTACAGCATAATGATTTGACTTCCATACATGATGAAAAGATTACCACAATAAATTTAGTTAACATCCATCAACTAATTTAGATACAAAAAAAAAAGAAGAAAAAAAGTCTTTTTCCTTGTGATGAGAACTCACTATTTAATCGCTTAACAAATTTCAAATATACCACACAGCACTGTTACAGCCATCATCATGTTCTACATTACATCTCTAGTGCTTATTTATTACTGGAAGTTTATGAGATATAAGTTTATAAAGAAAAAATAATAGAGTAATACTTTTACTTATATTAATGTATTTTTTAAGGGAAAAACATACCTACATATTGGTGTGTTGTAATAATAATAAAATAATAATGTTATAGATTAATAACAGTTAAAAAACAATTCAATAAGAAGCTAAAATAGAAGGATACATTTTAATCTTAAATATATTCAAATTCAGTAAAATATTTCATTTATTAACTAAAATTTCCACTTACCACACCAGAACACCAAATCCAGATATAAAATTCCAGTAGTCACATAGAATGGCAGTATTGAAGCAGCTCAGGTTGAGTTTCTTTGCTGTTAACATCATTGCATTATCATTGTTTATTTTGAAGCTACTATTTAAATGCAGGGATATGCAAAAGCACAAGGGTTGGCGCTGTGAACTCTACCAAAAGCAAGCTCAAATGATTCTAAGCTGTTCTGAACTTTTTCTGGAAATGGATGCACATAGAGGGATCCGTGTGTGTCAGAGGCCAAATGGATAACTGAGAGTCCTTCAAGTTCATTTCCATGTCAGATATAACGTTTATTATGAGGTAAGTTATAGAAATAAGTATTATTATTAAAAGTAACAAAACATAAATGATTAAATCTCAATAGTAATCATTGCAATTGTTTCGAACTTAGACCAGTGGTTCTCAACCAGGAGTGATTTCTGCCTCCCAGGGGACATTTGGTAATTGCGAGAGACATTTTTGGGTGTCATAAGTGGGGAAGGGCTGCATTCTACAATGCGCAGGACAGGCCCCACCACCCAGCAAGAATTATCCAGCTCAAAATGTCAATTCTCAGGCTGAGAAACCCTGACTCAGACCGATCGAAGATTTTTTTTTCCCAGAGGAGTATTTTATCATTTTATCCCTGACATTGTTTAAAATGCAGGTGCATGGTGATAATAAAAAGCAGAGTGACTTTTAGTCTGTTTTATTATTGTCTGTAAATTTTCTACAGACAACGCACCTCCCTTATATTCTGTGTCTGGAGCAGACTTCTCTCACCACTCCAGCATGGGTGAGATGTCCGATAAACAAAAATCCAGACATAGAGATATTTATGTGATTTTCATAGGCCTCACTAAAATATTCAACGCCATTAACCAAACTAGACTAATGAAGCTTCTGAGAAAAGTTAGCAACTCTGAAAAATTTCTCAATATGCTAAAGTTATTCTGTGGTGACATGTGTCATGCTTTAGTACTATGGGGTTTGGCTGGCCTTGAATGTTAAGAAGAACTTACTTTTTTTTTTTTTTTAATGAATTTGGTTCCAACCAAAGCCTTTTTATTTATTTATTTTTAATTAAAAAAATGTTTTATTTTATTATTATCATTATTATTATTATTTTCTTTTTTGCCACACCATGCGGCATGTGGGATCTTAGTTCCCTGACCAGGGATCAAACCTGTGGCTCCTGGGATGGAAGTGCGGAGCCTTAACCACTGGGCTGCCAGGAAGGTCCCAAGAAGAACTTACATTTAAAAATAAAACTTTTTTGAGATCTAGGAAGGTAGGGGCTGTGTGGCAGTATTGGTAAGAAACATTCACACTAATTAGTTATGTGAACTTCAGGGAACACATATTTCTTCAGGAAATAGAAAAAAAATCAAAGATAAAAGCAGGCAGTCAGACAGATAGGGGCAGATATGAATTTCACTAATCAGTTTGCTTGTTTGTTTATTGTTCTGTTTCTGTTTTGTTTTGTTTTATTTTGTGTTAACTGGATCAGCCAAGACTGCACAAGGTTTTGCCCAGGGTATGTTAAAGATGGTAAATCAAAGCCAAATGGATAATCTCTTATCTGATAAATTCCCATGTAATGAAACTGAATTCATTCTCTGGAGATGATACACTCATTCTTGTCTTTGTGTCTTTATTTTATTTCTCTTACTTTGGACATCCAGTTCACCTTTCCACCAGAGAAAGATGCAAATTCAATATTTTCCTTACGGCCTAGTTTGAATCAGACTTTAGTTGTTTATCTAACTTCCATTCCCTTGTTTTTGTTTGTTTTTACTTTTATACATTTTCACAATTTTCTTTCTGGGATTACAACTACCCAACTCTCCCTCCTCCCCTCCTGCAATGAGGTTGTAACCCAGGCTTGACCAGTCATAGCATTGCCTTCTCTTAGCTACAGTGATTGGTTCACAGATAATAACATGACACAAACAGAATGACTCAAACTCACTGGAGTTCCTGAAATAATGGGATGTCAGCCTAGAGTTGCTGGCAGCCATCTTGCTACCATGAAGGGAGAGTCTTCATATGAATAGAGCCAATATGGAGGAAAGCAAAGCTGACAGATAGAGAGGAAGAGATGAGAGAGATAGGCGATTACTTTGTTTGATTCTCTAGATGGATTTGTATTTAAAGTCTACACATAAACTTTCCATTTACCTAAATCAATAAATCCTCCTTTTTGTGGAAGCCAGTTTGTGTTGGTTTTCTGTTACTTGTTATACAGTAATTCATGACTACTCTCAGCACTTTCTTCCCAAAGTTTTCCATGACCATTTCACTTCATGTAATTCTTTCTCAGCTGTGAATTTGCATAATATTTATAAGTTTATATTATATACTCCAGCACTTGATTATATACTCTTTTTTGTTCTCATTAAATTTATGTGAATCCAGTCTCCTTCATTTAACTTTAATAATAGAAATATATTCATGGTTTATAAATTAGTTTTATATTCAATATTTTATTTAATTTATAAACTCATAGAGGGAAGATATTTTGTCTTATATTCCTTTTGTATTTTCCATAGTACTCAGCATAGGGCGGTCGCATGCTGGGTATCTAATAAGTAGCAGATTAATTCAAAGTTCCATTCATAGCTATCTTTCTGATTTGTGAACATCTGAGACACTTACAATTCAACAAACTACCAACAGCACACACATTCCTAGAGATAGTAATCTTGAAGTCAACAAAAATAAACAAGTGCAATTCGTCACAAACCGATTTGCAGAAACAGAGGAGGACCTATTCACTGGAGTGAGCTTTGGGAAGTCAGGAACCTTGTCATATTTGTCTTTGTGCACACCATCATCCAGCACAGTACCAGGAAAATAGTAGATGCTTGATAGAAATTTATTAGATAAGTGAATGCATTGCTTATAGCATGCTTTCTGAAAGGATAGAAATGTTCTTTAATTTGCACTGTCCAGTATGGTAGCCATATGTGGCTACTGAGCACTTGAAATGTTGCTAGAATGACTAACTGAATGTTTAGTTTTATTTGATTTTAATTAATTTAAATTTAAATAGCTACATGTGGCTAGTGGCTACTGAGCTCAACAGTGTGGATTTATAAGCTCAAGGAAGCAGCTTATGCAACACAACACAAGGATGTCGTTGGAAATACACATTTAAGAGCTACTGCAGATTGTTTTTTTTTTTTTTTTGAAGCACACCTAAATTACAGTGGTAGTCAAAGCAGTAAAGACATATCCTCTTAAAGCCCAACTCAAGTATCACCTCCTTTGTGAAACCTTCCTTGACTCTGACTCCCACCCCATCTTCACCCTCATCCAGGTCAGAATTAATAAATTAACAATTCTTTCCAATTGTGCTTTGTTCAGACAATTATAAACAAGTTTGCTATGCTATATTATAACCAGTTTTACTTTTGCCTAAGTAATGAGCTAGATTTATTGCTTTTTGAGGGCAGAGACCATATCTTATTCTTCTTTACTCATTTAAAAGTACTTAATCAGTTCTTACTATGTCAGAGCTTACAGTCCAGGAGGCAAAACATATCTTAAATATGCCTTAACTGTAACAGGTAATGAATGTTATATGCTATGGACTGAATTGTATCCTTCCAAAATTCATACGTTGAAGCCCTAACCCCTAACATGACAGTATTTGGAGATAGGATCTCTAAAGTGGTAGTAAGGTTTAAATAAGGTCATAGGGTGGAGACCTAATTTGATAGAATTAGTATCCTTATGAGAAGAGGAAGAAACCCCAGGGCATTCTCTCTCTGTGGGTACTCACATACAGAAGAGGTCGGGTGAGTACCCAGTGAAATGGCAGCCACCTACAAGGCAAGAAAAGAGGCCTCTGAATGAAATCTACTTTGCTGCCACCTTGATCTTGGACTTCCCAGCCTCCAGAACTGTGAGAAAAATTTTCTGTTGTTTAAGCTACCCAGTCTGTGGTATTTTGTAATGGTGATCCAAGCAGACTAATATATTACAACTGGGGTATATTATTATGGAGGCATAAAGCAGGGGAACCTAACAGGACATTGCACAACTCATAGTGTGAACCTGGAATGATGCTACCTTAAGGTAACCTTTAAGCTGAGACCCGAGGAAGACAAGGAGTTAGCCTAATGAGGAAGGATTGAGCAGTCAAAGGAGCTAGCATATCTGAAGTGAGTGACACCATGTGGAGCTTCTGAGGAAGTGAAAGAAATTTGGTATGTCTGGAACCTTAGCGTGAAATGGTGCAGGATGAAGATGGAGATTGTGCAGGACCATGGAAGCCAAGGTAAGGTATTGTGTCTTTATCTTGGAGCCTCCAAAAGGAAGCCATTTGAAGAATTTTAGGCAGCAGAGTGGCACAATTAAATTTTTTTTGGAAAGCTCACTTTGGTTGCACACTGGAGACAAGGTTGGAAGAAAGCCATTGTGAAGGCAGAGAAACCATTCAGAAAGATGCTGCAGTTGTCCAGATGAAAGATGATAATGACTTGGACCAGAGTTCTTTCATCTCTAAGAGCTAGGACTGTACCCAGTGCATAACAGGTGCTCAATGAATGTTTGAGGTGAAGCAATTTGAACCAAAATATAAAGGTCAATATATTCTTTCTTTGGAGAACAAAAGTAAAACCAGAGCTACAGAAAGGAACAGCATCTTTCAGGATTTACATGAGGCCAACAGATATATCAAGATCACATTTCAGTTGGGTAAAACAAAGAAATGATTTTGGGTCTCACAATACTAATTTTGGTCACATTCAAACCAAAAGAAAAGTACTTATGTCCAATAGCATCGTCCTAGAAAATGAAGAATAAGATTAGCAGTGCAGTGATAAGACAGAAAGATGTAATATCTGACCACTGGATTTTGCATCTAAATAAGGTTTTCACATTAATTGAAAGCAAATAAAATTCTGATTTATAGTCTATATTTTAGGAGTTGGAGCTGTATTTTCCCAAGACTAAGAATGAAGAGGATTATCCTATATTATTCCTCCAAACTAAGCTCAGATAATAATAACAGAAGAATTTAGGTGGGTAAAAACCAAATTAGAAAAGATTAAAACCTGGGAGACCATTGAAATTACCTACTTAAATGAAGAAATACTAGGGTATTTGGTAGTTTTTAAGGGATAGTTTAGGTTTCATCTTGACCAGAAGCAAAGAGGTTGAGCAGCTGGCTTCTTTAGATATCTTTCATCTTCATTTAATTTGTCTTATTACCCTCTTGAATGTTCCCTACATTTCTAACAGGCCACCTTTATTAAGTGTCCATTTTTGCCAGTCATCTGTCTCTAGCTTCTAAAGTCTCTCTTTTAACATTGAATCCTTTTTCTGCCAGGTGTCTGGAATATCATTCTAGACCCAATTCAACAAGTTGTTTCTCTACCATCAGTCAAAAAATTCTGCAAATTCCATCTCTTCTAAGAATCCACCACAACGTAGTTTTCATATATTTCATTTCTGGACTTGTTTAATTCTTCTTTCAATTTTTCTATATGTTCTTAGTATCTGTTTGCATCATTCTGTTTTGAATTATATATTTCTATGGAGCAGAAGTGATATAAGTTTGTTTCATCCTGGATTGAACCTGGTAAACATCCCTATAAAGGGAACATATGACTGTTGTGTACAAAGTGTGTGTGTGTGCATGATTCCTGCAAACCTGAAAATATTTATATTTCCTTTCAGGTGGACATCTAGACTCAAACTTCTACAGTGAAGAGATATATAAGAAAGATCCTGAAAACATACCTTTTGATTCTAGGATGACTTCAGAGAGTATCAGGATTGGCTCGGGTTATTATTCTGATCATTAACAAATAGCATGATTTAATGTAACCAACATTCTGAGGCCAAAATGGAAAAAAAACCCCAACACCCTCTGCCATTACATACCTTCTTTCAGTTCAAATTAGTATACATTCCATTTTCATTACAACAGAGAGAAGTGGAAAGAATGGGTCCCTCGTAGCCACAAATCAATATATAAACCCTGATCAATGGATGTGAAGCTCCTCTGGATATTTGAAATATTTTTATGCATTATGGCACACTGTATAGCAGGAAACAATCCATTAGGTTTTAAAAAGATGAAAGCCAATAAAGATAGGTTAGATGTCAAATTCTCATATCCCTCAGGCTTCTGGTTATGAGAACTAGCTTTTCTGCCTGCTACTTCCAATTATCAAAATGTGGATAATCTGAAAATTTATACACATCAACGCATACTCATTTTACCTCTTCTATGCATTTTCCATGGGGGATTAAAAGGCATCTTTACCTTAGTTTTCCATTTCCTGAAAAATGAAAATACTAATATTGATCCAGGAGTGTTATGATGATTAATCATTTGAAATCTGAAACTAGAAAAACCTCAGACACCATAGAGCCCTCCGTGCAACCTATGTCATCTCTCAAAAAAGCAGAAGCTGGATGTGCAACTAAACTTTGTTTTATGGGTAGAGCAGCTCCTTTTCATATGATGCACTCTCAGAAATCTTGCTTTCCACAAAGGAAGGCTTCAGTGTGAGGCCATGATTAGTCATCAGGATGCAGCTGTCACACTTTATCATATTAGAGCTAAATGAGATATCATAGCATAACGTGAATTACTGACACATTTTTGAGTCTATTCCTAACCTATGACCAAGATTTATGGCTAGCACGACTACAAATCGCAAGGTGACTTCTTCACTCAGAAACTTGTACTGAAATATCGTTAGACCATAGCTGGTCTGTGAAACAAAAGCCTTGTAATTACCTACTCTCCAGGGATGAGTACCAATTTGAGCCAAGTGAGACAAACAACAAACTCATGGGAAAGTGTTTGCCTTACTTGTTAAGGCTATATTGTCATATTTAGTGTCTGAAACAAGAGATTCAGATCTTTGATTGTTAGCCAGTCTCTAGAAATGCTGTGCAGAGGCATAACTTCTTGGCAGGTGATGTAGATCTCTGAGGGCTTGGAAATACTCTCTTCCCTTCTGAAGATTTTCCTCTTTGAACTCATTGTGCCACTAAATTCATCTACTAAGAAATCAACCCTGAAGGAATTTGAACTTATGGCTCAGGGAAGGGGAAGTTTGTCAAAATTTGTTACTTAGATTGTTAAGTTAGTCCCTCTGGCTAAGACTGGTTCTTAAAAACACTGCTGCAAAATAGAGATGGACGAATAAGACCTGGTGGGTTAAAATGTGATTGACTGTTGCAGTTGAGGGGGAGACATGTGCTACCCTGTATAGTCCTGCCAGAAGAATTGCTCAGAAAGTTAAGAAGAAGTTATGAAAGATTTGTGCCTGGAGAAATTGAGTCAATTGTTCCACTGGGAATGTGGAGAAAAGAATAGATAATATTAAACCTCAACATTCAGAAGAATTATTTTAGTTCTATATTATCCTGTAATTATTACAGCTCCGCAGGTCTTTACTTGTTCTGCAGTATCCTACATTTTTGCTGAATAGTTTAGTACATCTGCAGTAAGAAAATGTGTAAAAAGGAAAAACTCAATGAATTTAATAATGTGTGGTTGGCTCGACTGCCTTAGGAGAGGATTCTAAAAATATATAAATTATTTCAGGGTCGCTTAAACTGCTAGCAAAGACTGTAGCTATTGGTTAGAGTAATGAAGGTTGAAGCTAGCCCCAAAATGACACCCCGCCCCCCCCCCCAGAAAGTTTTCAGCTCCGGCAGCATACATTTATTTATAAAGTGCTTAGAGAGCAGAATATACAGAAACTGTGGGCAGTTACACTCTGGTGAGCAAAACTCTGTGAAAAATTATTTTCTTGGGCCATAGGACTTCCCCTTTGTGCTATTTTAATCTGAATGTGGGTGCCCCCAGCCCAAACTTCCCGTCTATTTGAACACGTGTTGAGGCTCACAGGTTCTCAAAACCAGTATCCTTTGTGCTAGTGAGTGGGTAGGATATTTGAAATAGGAATGGGAAATTCAGCCTTGAAGGTTCATATGGAAGGATCCTAGGCATTATTTAGAATGACTTCGGGAAAAAATGTGCTTAGAATTCCAGAGTAGTAGCTCTGTTGGTCAGGTTTTTTGAATCCAAATATCAGTGTAGTGTAGAAAATCACTATGGGTACAAACACTTCAAGTCCTCCCCCTTTGAAATCCAGAATCATCGGTTTGAATTTAACATTACAATTTAATCTATTTATGCATGTCAGCTTATATGGGAATGAAAGGTCTGCTCAATTTGTCCTGGGCAGTTTGGGATGGCAGGGAGTCAAGAGATTCGTGACTCACCTTTCCTAGGACTGTCTTAATGAATTAGGAAGAGCCAGTCTTTTTGGTCCTTCATGAGTTTACTTTACACATCTTGAGATTATATATATATATATATATATATATATATATATATATATATGCTTGAACAAAGAGTGAATAAGGATTCTTAATGCTTTAGATACTTCTTAGAAATACAACTGAGTGTTCATCCTATAAGGATGAGGCTTAAGGATAAGGCTTCTTTCTGCCTCCATCCTAAAAAACCACTCTGGTTTCCCTGGAAATCAATTTTATTTGAATCTGAGGCCATTTTGAGGAGACTATTATGAAGGTAGTAAGCTTACTATATTGGAATGACTGCTCTACACTTCCTCTTCAAGAAAAAAAATTCAGGTTAATTGCAATACAACTTGCAGTCAGCTCTACTGCCACAGACAGAGGGAAAAATGAGCTCCCATTGCCTGACCAGCTTTCTGCTGCAGAGGTTAGACTTATTGAATTGAGATAATCTTAAATTAACAGGGAAGATTTGACATAACCAAATTTGACCAGTTTTTCATCTTCTCACAAACCCTGTGGAAGTATTTTTTGTAAGAGAGGGTGACGCTAAGTTTAACTTGAAAAGGTTTTAATATTTCTTTCGTATACATTGTTTCAGCAGTTTAAATTCAAGAGCAAAATTTCAGTGCTCTCCATTCCTTTTTCCTTACCTTGCAGAGATCTTTAATTTCTCTAACTATGGCCCCATTTTTCATTTAGGTCTCTTAAGGCTGCCTGTCTTTTTAATGTAATGGTCATCTTCATATCTTAATAAAACAAAAATTGAATTATATGCACTACTGGGCAAGCATGACATGACTTTTGCTAGCATATGTAAGGCATGAAAACCTGGGGGAAAATACTATTCAATTTAAGTTCCACTTGAGCACACCGCAGTGCACTGGAAATGAGTTCAGTCTTAATGGCACTGAAAAAGGTAGAAGCAGGGAAAGGTGGAGATCACCGATTTGAACCTAATTAAAAAGACCTGATAAAAATGCTAGAAAGCCAGATGGTAAAGTCAATTGCTTAGTACTGTGCCAGTCCAGGGATGGAATATGTTTAGCAGTTGACATTCTGCAAGGGTAGACTGATAATATCAGCAGTGAAACCAAAAGGATTTGTTAACACTGTTAGACTTTACTTTTAAAACTCTTTCATGCTTCTGTATCTAAGTGGAAACAAAAAATGGTAAAACCTTTATTTCAATCAAATTCTCAAACTCTATAAGAGCTTCTTGTTTACTATTGAATATCTGCAACACTATTTTGAAAATTAAATAACTAACATCGTTATAATATAACAGCAAATAGTGGAGTGGAAATTCACCACACTAAGATGGTTATCATTCCATGAGAAAATTGTTCTTTAATTGTAAAAGTTAAACAACTGATGATTTGAAAATAGCACTTGAACTAAAGCACTTACAAAATGGTATCTGAATTTAGGCAGCTTTTGATTACTCCAAATCCAAATATTTAGAAATTGAAAATTTCATCTGATCATACAGTAGTAGATGGGCCTTTCTTGAATATTTTTGTTGCCATGACTTTAGACAACATCTCTATATAGAACAAATAAAAATAATTAAATCAGAAATTTCCACTCCAGTAAAGATGTTAAAAAAAAAAAAAGAAATTTCCTTTTCTTCCTACAGATCTTTTCTATCATCAATATAGTGTTGTAATGAAGGATGGATAGAGACCCTCAGATGATGAGTATTTATCCATATGTACTGAATGCTATTAAAAAGTAAATGGAATTAGGAAACAGTTGAACTATATTTTGAAATCCTTTATTAGGAAAAAAGGAGGAATGTTTAAAAAGTATCAGGTGCCTATCCAGGGACAAAAGGAAGGAGAATAGGGAGAAAAGAGTGAGGAAAAGGTAAGACTGTCACAGGTGCCTAATTTTGCCACCAGAAATGAACTTTCGGAGCATTCATTCACAGCCCTGATATTCTTCTTCAGTCCATTTGTTCCTCTGTGATGTAACCGAATAATTTATAGGTAACTAAGGTTTCCAAAAGTGCCAGGAAAGAGTAAATAGATCTGTCTTTTTCTGGTGAACAACAAACAGTAATGCCTTGGATTTATAGTCTCTTATCCAAAGAGCTCAGGGGGAAGACATTTTGTTGCCCAATTCATCTGAAATAGTGAAGAGCCTTTAACAAGAAGTTTAGATGGTGTCAGGGACATGGCTAATGAGGTTTGTTGAGTCCCAGGTTTTATAAAGTAGGATGTTAGCTCTCACCTTCCAAATAGGACTCATTCAGTACCATAATCTCTGAAGTCTTTCATAAATTCTCCCAGGGCAATTTGTTTCATGGACTATTGACAAGCACCATATTTGCTACCCTAGCAGTCCCAGGACTATATGAACCACCAAACAAATAACCTATCTAAGCTCTTCTATACCTGAGACATACAAATGGCTGAGTACTTGTCAGAATGCTCTTCATTGCTGCTGGGCAAGTAGGGACTTTGCTCTTTTTGTTGGCAGTCACCATCTTGGCCAAACCACGTGGTTCTCCAGCAGTAGATCTCTCAGTCTTCCAATTCTTTCTGGTCCATCTTTGGGTTGCATTCATAGAATGTTTAGACTTTTAATTTGAATTTGCATATTGGATATTATTTATTTTCACTAAAAGTGTTCCCACAAATATCCAATAATAGAGTTTTGACTGAACAAATTGTTATACATACAAATGCCCAAATATTATACAGCCATTATTCTGGTTTTTTTTTAAATCAACTGTATTGAGACATAATTTACACACAGTTAATTGCATCCATTAAAACTGTACAATTTTATTGAGTTTTGACAGTTATATACACCCATGAAAGTATTAGCACAATCAAGATACATACCATTTCCATCACCAACAAAAGATTCCTCATGCCACTTTGCAATCCATCCCTTATTCTGTATGTCCCAGGCAACTGATGACCTGCTTTCTGTCCCTCTAACTTAGTTTGCATTTTCTAGAGTTTCATATAAATAGAATAATACAGTATGTATTCTTTTTGGCTAACTCCTTTCATTTAGTATTATTATTTTCTGATTCATTCATTTTGTTGGGCATATTAATAGTTCATTCCTTTTTATTGCTAAGTACTATTCCATTATATGAATACTGCACAATTTGTTTATCTTTTTACTTGTTGAAGGGCATTTGGGTTGTTTCAAGTTTTGGGCTATTACAAATAAAGCAGCTATTAACATTTATATACAGGTTTTTGTATGTACATGCTTTCATCTCACTTGGGTAAATACTTAGGAATGAAATGGTTGAGTTTTATAATAGGTATATGTATATATTTTTAAGAAACTATCACACTGTCTTCCAAAATATTGTACTATTTTTCATTCCCACCAGCAATGTATTAAAATATCAGTTGCTCCATATTCTCACAAAAACTTGGAGATTTTTTCCTTCAAGTTTTAATCATTTTAATATGTTTCTAGTGGTATACCATTATGGTTTAAATTTGCATTTCCCTGACGACTGATATGATGGGCATCTCTTCACACGTTTATTGGTCATCTTTGTATATCCTTTTGTGAAGTATCTGTTCAAATATTTTGTCCATTTTTAATTTTTTTGAGAAGGTTCTTTTTATTATTGAGTTGTAAGAGCTCCTTATATAACCTGGATACAAGTCCTTTGTCAGATGTAAGTATTGCTTCTTTTGATGAGCAAAGATTTTAAGTTTGATGAGGTCTAATTTAATAATTTTTTTCTTTTATGGTTATTAATTTCTGTGACTTGGAAAAAAATTTGCCTAACCCAAAATCACAAAGATTTTCTCTTATGCTTCCTTCTAAAATTTTATGCTTTTAGTTTTTTATATTGAGGTCTACAATGCATTTTGAGTGAATTTTTGAATATGGGTTGAAGTAAGGATCACATTAATTTTTTTCCCATATAGATATTCAGCTTCAGCACTATTTGTTTTAAAGACTTTTCTTTCTGTATTGAATTGCCTTGATACTTCTATTGAAAAATATTTTGACCATATATATGGGCTTATTTATGGACTACATTTTGTCCTTTGATCAGTTTGTTTATCCTTTCCTCCATATCACACTCAATTACTATTGCTTTATCGTAAGTCTTGAAATCAGGTAGTATAAGTCCTGTAATTTTGTCCACCCTTTTAAAAATTGTTTTGGCAATTCTAGGTTAAGTGCATTTCCATATACATTTAGAATCGACTTGGCAATTTCTACAAAAAATCCCTGCTGGAATTTGAATTTGGATTGTGTTGAATCTACAGATTAATTTGGGGGAGAATTGACATCTTAACAACATTGAATTTTCCAGTCCATGACAATGATTCTCTCCATTTATATGTCTTTAATTTCTCTCAGCAATGTTCTGTAGTTTTCAGTGAGGAGATCTTTCACATGTCTTGTTAGATTTATCCCCCAATTGTTTATGTTTGGGGAGAGGGGCTATTGACAAATGATTTTCTTAAATTTTATTTTCCTCTCATTTACTGGTATGCAAAAATGGAATAGATTTCTGGATATTTCCTTTGTATCCTGTGACCTTGTTAGATTCATTTGTGAGTTCTATTAATTGTTTTATATATTCTGTAGGATTTTCTATATAAACAATCATGTCATCTGGAAATAGAGACAGTTTTACTTCTTTCTTTCCAATCTTTATGTCTTCTATTTCTTTTCCTTGTCTTATTTCAGTAGCTAAGACTATCAGTATAACACTTAGGGGAAAGTATTTAATGTTTCACCATTAAGAGTGTTGTTAGTTTAGTTCTTTTTTTAATAGATGGGATTAATCATATTAAAGAGTTTTTTTTTTTCTATTCCTAGTTTCCTGTGAGTTTGTTTCTTTCTGTTTTTAATCATGAATGGTTATTGAAGGTTCTCAGATCCTTTTCCTACATCTATTGAAATGATCATATGTTTTTTCTACTTTATTCTGTTAATGTGGTGAATTATATTGATTTATTATTGAGTGTTAAAGTAACCTTGCAGCCTGGGATAAAACAAGCTTAGTCATTGAGTTATCTTTTTCATATATCACTGGATTTGTTTGCTAATATTTTTAAGGGTTTTTGCATTTACATTTATGAGAGATACTGGTCTTTAATATTCTTTTCTTCTTTTTTTGTAATATCTTTGTTAGGTTTTTGATAGCAACGTTATGCTGGCTTCAAAAAACCATTTAGCAGAAGTTCCCTCCTCCTTTATGCTCTGAAAAATATGTTTTATCCTGTCAAATTTGGTAATTTGTATATCTCAAGAATTTGTCCATTTAAAGTAAGATATTGAAATTATTAAAGTTCTAAAAACCATTCTCAAAATTTTAAATTATGTTCTAAATGTCTCTAGAATATGCTTTGCTAGCCTTTTTTTCATTCTTGATAATGACTTGCATTTTCTTTCTTTTTTCTTAATCAGCCTAGCTAGTGTTTTATGAATTTTGTTGATCTTTTCATAGAACCAGCTTTTGGCTTTGTTAATTTTCTGTATTCTCTGTTGTGTTTATTTCTGCTGTCATCTTTATTTCCTTTCTTCTACGTACTTTTGGTTTATTTTCTTCTTATTTTTTTTAACTTCTTGAGGTGGGAATTTAAGTCATGTATATAAGTTTTCTCTTATTTTCTAATGTAAGCATTTAAAATGATAAATTTCCTTTTAAGCACTGTATCTTGACATGTTTTATTTTTATTATCATTCAGTTAGAAATAATTTTTAGTTTTCTCATTTTCTTTATGATTTCTTCTTTAGCTCATGGATTACTTAGAAGTATCTTGGTTGAGTTTCAAATATTTGAGAATTTCCTAGATTCTTATTGTTATTGGTTTCTAATATAATTCTGTTGTGCCCAGAGACTATAATTTCAATTCTTTTTAGATATATTGAGATATGTTTTATGGTCATACGTAAATATATGTATGTATGGCTAATGTTCCATGTGCATATGAAAGGAATGTATATTCTGTAGTTACTGGGTGTTGTAATCTGTGAGTATCAATTAGGTCTATCTGGTTGATATCATTCTTTAGATCCTCTATGTTTAAACTGATTTTTGTCTAGATAGTCTATTACTGAAAGAACAGTGTAAAAATCTCCTACTGGAATTGTCTTTTTCTCTCTTCAGTTCTGTTGATTCTTGCTTCATGGATTTGAAGTTCTGTTATTAAGCACATGTATATTTACAATATTTTTCTGACAAACGGATTATATTATCATTGTAAAATGTGCCTCTTTACCTTTAACAATACTCTTTCTCTTAAAATTTCTTTAACTGGTATCAATATAGCTATTGTGGCCTTCTTATGCTTACTGTTTGTATGATATAGCTTTTCAATCTATTCTTTCCAAACTTCTGTGTCATATTTAAAGTATGTATGTTATAGACATTAAAAGTATGTATATTCAAGACAGGGACTTTTGGATTTTTAGCATTTCTGATAATCTCTACCTTTTATTATCATTTAATGTAATTATTGATATGGTTGTCTTTAGATCTTCTATTTTACTATTTGGTTTTTGTTTGATCCCTCTTAATTTTTTTCTACCCTGCTCTCTTTTAGATTATTTGAATATATTATAGAATTTTATTTGAATTTACCTCTTAACTTTTTAACTATGTCTTTTAAAATTTTTTAGTGGTTGCTCTAGAAATTACAATATACATTCTGAAGTTGTCACAGCCTTCTAAGGATTAATATTTTACTAATTATATAAAATGCAACCTTACAATCAAATAGGTCCATTTACCACCCCTCTTCACCTTCTTTTATGTAATGTTTGCCATATATATTACAACTACCTGCATTTTAACTCCACAAGAGAATATTATGTTTGCTCTAAGTGACTGTATGTATTTTAAAGAAATGAAGAGAGAAATAGTCTTTTATTTTCACTCAAATATTTACATTTTTTTGGATTCTCTTCTTTTATTCTTAAAGATCTAAGATTCTCTCTGGTGCCATTTCTTTTCCACCTGGAGAATTTTCTTTGGCATTTTTTTTGTGTGTGTGTGTATTTTGGATGTGCTGGTGATTCATTCTTAGCTTTCTTTTGCCTGAAAACATGAAACTTATTCTATGCCAGTTGCTTCCTCCAAACATTGACTCCTCTCTCAAATCCACATGCTTTTAATTTATAGTTTTAGTTTATCAGGGGATAATTTTAAGGGTTTGCTCAGTCATGCTGGAAGCAGAATTCCCATTAACCCATTTTTGAAAACTATTTAAAACATGGGAAAGTATTTATGCAGTAATGATAAATGAAAAATAAGATGAGGAGCAGAATGTATTCTAGTATGTAGTTGTACATTTATACATTTATAAATGTATAAAAATGAAAAGGAAATGTATCTAAGTTCTAATAAGAATTATTTCCTGGTAGTTGGATTATGGCTGATTTTTATTTTATTCTTTAGAACTTGCTAAAAGCTATATTTTTAAGAGCAGCACATTTAATTTTATGATCAGAAAAATAATAAAATTGATTTAAAAAGATGTTGGAAGGCAATGAACTAATAAATAATAAATGAATCATATAGTCAGTAAATCCTTTAGTATTTCAAAGGAGGAAAATATTATCTAGACCAGAAGATCAGAACAACTTTTTATGGAAGAGGTAGGATACGAAATGTTTCTAGAAGGTGACAGTTTAAATAAGTGTTGGGTGTATAGGTGGAGTGGAAAGAACATTCCAATATTTTTCTTGTTATGGAATTTAAGTCCTTGAATTCAAGACGGTATATGCCAAGCCTCTCTCTTCTTTAAGCTGCAATATGAGTTTGTTCCATTGTGTTTCATTCATAAGCTGATTCTGTTAGCAAGGATGGCAGAGGGATAGGTTACTCACTCAGGCTTCTGCCTATTTTCTACTTCTGGCTCAGTGGCTAGGACTGGGGAGCTACGCAAGAGAAGAATGAAGTAATTGATAACTTTTGTTTATTTATTTTTACTTCTATTGCTTTCTTTCAGTCTCTTCCAACATTTTATTTTCCATCTAGGGAAGTATTCTCAAACTGAGATAATAATCTCATAAACCTCATTTATCAAACTTCATGGGAGAATTATTCCTTGTTTCTCTGATATCATTTTCTTTGCTTTCATCTTCTAATATGGAAAAACCCGACATATTTTAACCAAAAAAAAAGAAAATTTAACTTGGAATTAAAAATTAAATGCTTAGAACATATCATGTACCATTTTGATAAGAAGTTCAAAGAGCTATTTTTGGAATACAATATGACAATTATGCTTTCTAATTTTAACAAAATTTCAAATGGACAGGCCCCCACTTGCCGGAAGTATCATATTGTGCAAACATTTATTTTTATTCTTTGAAACGCAAATTTTAGATGAAAGAGGCAAGTTATAATAAAAATAAACTACATGTAAGACATTTAATCACAAATCCAACCTCCAGGATATATCTTGGAGTGAACACTGACTGAAGCCACTCCTCTAGTAGCCTCTACAGGGATCACTGATGGTCATTTTGATGAGCCTGAGGCCCTGCAATATAGTGAGTCTTCAAAGGAAGATTCAATTGTATTGAGAATACTAGACAGGGAAATGGGCTCGTATATTTTTGAAAGATAATCAGTAAGTGTGTAGAAATTGAAAAGCTATGACTTAAACATCAGATAAAAATTCTTTTAATCAAGGTTTTCTATTTTTTGAACATTTCAGCTAATTGACATTTAATACTAATACATTTTGAAATAATATAGCCATGCAATATTCTTAGGAAAAATATGGATTATAATAGACATAATGATACCTTGTGCTCATTTTCTTGCCAGTGTTCTCTATAGTTATCATTGTAGTTAGTCACGTTTTCTAATATATGGGCATCCAAGTCATTCCTCTATAACCAGCAGTAATAAATATTAGGACAAAATTAAATCCTTAAAGAAATGTATACTTTTTAATGAGGCACCAAAGGACACTTAATCACTCATCATTTAAAATTCACTTAAGCATCTAGAGTAGAAATGCCTAGTAGAACTTTCCATGAAATTGGAAATTTCTATGATATTGGAAATGTTTGTTATGATAGCCACTAGTCACGTGGTTATTGAGCACTTATAACGAGGCTAGCATGCCATAGGAAATGAATTTTAAATTTTAAAAATTAATTAATTTAAATAGCAACATGTAGCTAGATGTAGTTAAAGTGTAGATTTGGAGTCCTCAGATGTTATTGAAGTGAAGTGGCAAACTGATAATAAAATTTTAAGTATTTTTTCCCCTTCTTTTGTCTTAATTCATCCTGAAAATGAGAATTTAGTTAGAAATAGAAAATTCAGAAAAGCTTTTGAATCTACTCTAGTCATTCTTCAAATAAACAAGAAGACGTTGGCACAATTGAGAGTGCACTACAAATATTTAAATTGTTTATTTGTGACAGAGTTTACATATTCTCTTGAGTTTTAATTTTTTGAAATGCTCTGTTTTTAATGCTCTGTTAAACTGGTTGAAATTGTTAAAAAATCGTATGCTTAAAGTTAAAAATGAATACTGATGTTTAATTTGTTAAAGTATTTATATTAATTTTTGTTGAAGAAAAGAAGCTTGGATACATAATCTTGTGTAAATTATATAAATCATTTCAGCTGTCTGTGGACTTTGGTGGCTGATATCCTTCTAATAGATAGAATGACAAAAATTTCTTAGGTGAAAGGAGAATGTAATGATTAAGCAAATTTGTTCCTCTTCAAACTCTTAAGGGTTTGCTGTGAATACCTTCCAGCAGCTATGGTGAGAAATATTTGCTGCAAATAGCTCTTCTCCTTTTCCTGTGGTAAAATATTTATGGGATGGTGGGGGGTGGGTGGCGCGATAAGAGGGGAATTATACAAGTCAAAATATCGTAGAATTCTGTGTAGTTTTTTTTTTTTTAATAAATTTATTTATTTTATTTATTTATTTTTGGTTGCATTGGGTCTTCTTTGCTGCACGCGGGCTTTCTCTAGTTGCAGCGAGTGGGGGCTACTCTTCGTTGCGGTGCGTGGGCTTCTCATTGCGGTGGCTTCTATTGTTGTGGAGCATGGGCTCTAGGTGCGTGGGCTTCAGTAGTTGTGACACGTGGGCTCAGTAGTTGTGGCTCGCGGGCTCTAGAGTACAGGCTCAGTAGTTGTGGTGCACCGGCTTAGTTGCTCCACGGCATGTGGGATCTGCCCGGACCAGGGAACGAACCCGTGTCCCCTGCATTGGGAGGCAGATTCTTAACCACTGCACCACCAGGGAAGTCCCCTCTGTGTAGTTTTTATACTCATCTAGGTATTCTTGTTCTTTTTGGCTCTCTCTGTCTCTGTCTCTTTCAGTACTTGAGCACTTACCCTTATCTTACTGTACTATTCTCCATGGATTTAGCATGCATCATTTCAGTCACTGTTAGGGGAATAATAGATTTCATCAAATCCAAAGTAGGCCTTTTTTGGAATACCATTCAATATTCTACCTTTAACTTTCTATCAGTTAACTTCCTCTTCATCATGGCCTTTCTTTCTGCTCCCTGATTGAGATTAAGGTAAGAAGCACTGGTGGAAAGCTTGGGGAAAGACCAGAAGAGGAAGAGCTGTCATCAGCAGGCTCCATTTCTACCTGAAGGGCTGCTGTAATGTAAGAGTCATTAATATACCAGGTCTTATGTGCTTGGTCTTTTAAAATTTCTTTTATTTTTTTTATTGTAATATAATTGCTTTACAATTTTGTGTTAGTTTCTGCTGCACAGCGAAGTGAATCGCCATACGCATACACACATCCCCTCCCTCTTGGAACTCCCCCCACCTCCCATCCCACCCAACTAGGCCATCACAGAGCACTGAGCTGAGCTCCCTGTGTTATACAGCAGGTTCCCACTAGCTATCTAGTAGCTAGATAGTAGTGGTAGTGTATTTATGTCAAACCTGATCTCCCAATTCACCCCACCTTCTCCTTCCCCTCATGTGTCCACACGTCTGTTCTCTACATCTGCCTTTCTATTCCTGCCCTTGCAATATGTTCATCTGTACCATTTTTCTAGATTCCACATGTATGCATTAATGTATGATATTTGTTTTTCTCTTTCTGACTTACTTCACTCTGTATGACAGACTCTAGATCCATTCACATTTCTACAAATGAATTTTCATTTTATGACTGAGTAATATTCCATTATATATATATGTACCACTTCTTTTTTATCCATTCATCTGTCAATGGACATTTAGGTTGTTTCCACGTCCTGGCTATTGTAAATAGTGCTGCAGTGAACGTGGGGTTACATGTGTCCTTTTGAGTTATGGTTTTCTCAGGGTATATGCCCAGTAGCGGGATTGTTGGGTCATATGGTAGTTCTATTTTTAGTTATTTGAGGAACCTCCATTCTGTTCTCCAAAGTGGCTGTATCAATTTACATTGCCACTAACAGTGCAAGAGGGTTCCCTTTTCTCCATACCCTCTCCAGCATTTACTGTTTGTAGATTTTCTGATGATGGCCATTCTGACTGGTGTGAGATGATACCTCATTGTAGTTTTGATTTCATTTCTCTAATAATTAGTGGTGTTGAGCAGCTTTTCATGTGCCTCTTGGCCATCTGTATATCTTCTTTGGAGAAATGTCTATTTAGGTCTTCTGCCCATTTTTTGATTCAGTTGTTTGTTTTTTTGATATTGAGCTGCATGAGCTGTTTGTATATTTTGGAGATTAATCTTTTGTCTGTTGTTTCATTTGCAAATATTTTCTCCTATTCTGTGGGTTATCTTTTCTTCTTGTTTATGGTTTCCTTTGCTGTGCAAAGGCTTTTAAGTTTCATTAGGTCCCATTTGCATATTTTTGTTTTTGTTTTCATTACTCTAGGAAGTGAGTTATAAAAGATCTTGCTGTGATTTATGTCAAAGAGTGTTTTTCCTATGTTTTCCTCAAAGAGTTTTATACTGTCTGGTCTTACATTTAGGTCTTTAATCCATTTTAAGCTTATTTTTATGTATGGTGTTAGGCAGTGTTCTAATTTCATTCTTTTACATGTAGCTGTCCAGTTTTCCCAGCACCATTTATTGAAGAGGCTGTCTTGTCTCCATTGTATATTCTTGCCTCCTTTGTTATAGATTAGGCGACCATAGGTGTGTGGGTATATTTCTAGGCTTTCTATCCTGTACCATTGATCTATATTTCTCTTTTTGTGCCAGTATCATATCGTCTGGATTACTGTAGCTTTGTAGTATAGTCTGAAGTCGGGGAGCCTAATTCCACCAAGTCCATTTTTCTTTCTCCAGATTGCTTTGGCTATTTGGGGTCTTTTGTGTTTCCATAAAAATTGTATAATTTTTTTTTTTCTAATTCTGTGAAAAATGCCATTGGTAATTTGATAGGGATTGCAATGAACCTGTAGATTGCTTTGGGTAGTACAGTCATTTTCACAATACTGATTCTTCCAATCCAGAAGCATGGTATGTCTCTCCATCTGTTTGAGTCATCTTTGATTTCTTTCATCAGTGTTTTATAGTTTTCTGAGTACAGGTCTTTTGCCTCCATAAGTAGGTTTATTCCTAGGTATTTATTCTTTTTGTCACAGTGGTAAATGGGATTGTTTCCTTAATTTCTCTTTCTGATCTTTTGTTGTTAGTGTATAGGAATGCAAGAGTTTTCTGTGCATTAATTTTGTATGCTGCAACCTTACCAAATTCACTGATTTGTTCTAGTGGTTTTCTGATGGCATCTTTAGGATTTTCTATGTTTAGTATCGTGTCATCTGCAAATAGTGACAGTTTTACTTCTTTTCCAATTTGTATTCTTTTTATTTCTTTTTCTTCTCTGATTGGCATGGCTAGGACTTCCAATACTATGCTGAATAATAGTGGCCAGAGTGGGCATCCTTGTCTTGTTCCTGATCTTAGAGGAAATGTTTTCAGATTTTCACGTTTGGGAATGATGTTTGCTGTGGGTTTGTCGTATATGGCCTTCATAATGTTGAGGTAGGTTCCCTCTATGCCCACTTTCTGGAGAGTTTTTATCATAAATAGGTGTTGAATTTTGTCAAAGGCTTTTTCTGCATCTATTGAGATGATCATATGGTTTTTATTCTTTAATTTGTTAATATGTTGTATACCATTGATTGTTTTGCATATACTGAAGAATCCTTGCATCCCTGGGATATATCCCACTTGATCATGGTGTTTGATATTTTTAATGTGTTGTTGGATTCTGTTTGCTAGTATTTTATTGAGGATTTTGGCATCTATGTTGATCAGTGGTATTGGTCTGTAATTTTCTTTTTTTGTGATATCTTTGTCTGCTTTTGGTATCAGGGTGATTGTGGCCTCGTAGAACCAGTTTGGGAGTGTTCCTCCCTCTTCAATTTTTTGGAAGTGTTTGAGAAGGATAGATATTAGCTCTTCTCTAAATGTTTGATAGAATTCGCCTGTGAAGCCATCTGGTCCTGGACTTTTGTTTGTTGGAAGATTTTAAATTACAGTTTCAATATCATTACCTGTGATTGGTCTGTTTATATTCTCTAATTCTTCCTGGTTCCGTTTTGGAAAGTTGTACCTTTCCAAGAATTTGTCCATTTCTTCCAAGTTGACCATTTTATTGGCATATAGTTGCTTGTTGTAGTCTTTTATGATCCTTTGTATTTCTGCAGTGTCCATTGTAACTTCTCCTTTTTCATTTCTAATTTTATTGATTTGAGTCCTCTCCCTTTTTTTTCTTGATGAGTCTCCTAAAGGTTTATCACATTTGTTTATCTTCTCAAAGAACCAACTTTTACTTTTATTTATCTATGCTATTGTTTTCTTCATTTCTATTTCATTTATTTCTGCTCTGATCTTTATTTCATTCCTTCTATTAACTTTGGGTTTTCTTTGTTCTTCTTTTTCTAGTTGATTTAGGTGTAAGGTTAGATTGTTTATTTGAGATTTTTTTTGATTCTTGAGGTGAGGTTGAATTGCTGTAAACTTCCCTCCTAGAACTGCTTTTGCTGTGTCCCATAGGTTTGGATCATTGTGTTTTCATTAATATTTGTTTCTATGTATTTTTTTTGTTTCTTCTTTGATTTCTTCAGGGATCTCTTGGTTATTTAGCAGCGCAGTGTTTAGCCTCCATGTGTTTGTGTGTTTTACAGTTTTTTTTTCCTGTGATTGACTTCTAATCTCATAGCATTGTTGTTGGAAAAGATGCTTGATGTGATTTCAATATTCTTAAAATTTCCCAGGCTTGATTTGTGACCCAAGATGTGATTTTTTTCTGGAGAACGTTCTGTGTGCACTCAAGAAGAAAGTGTATTCTTCCACTTTTGGGTGGAATGTCCTATCAATATCAATAAAGACTATCTGGTCTACTGTGTCATTTAAAGCTTGTGTTTACTTATTTATTTTCTGTCTGGATGATCTGCCTATTGGTGTAAATGGGGTGTGAGTCCCCCACCATTACTGTGTTACCATCGATTTCCCCCTCCATGGCTGTCAGCATTTACTTTATCTATTGAAGTGCTCCTATGTTGGCTGCATAAACATTTATAATTGTTATGTTTTCTTCTTGGATTGATCCCTTGATCATTATGAAGTGTCCTTCCTTATGCCTTGTAACAGTCTTTATTTTTAAGTCTATTTTACCTGATATGACTATTGCTACTCCAGCTTTCTTGTGATTTCCATTTGCATGGAATATCTTTTTCCATCCTTTCACTTTCAGTCTGTATGTGTCCCCAGGTCTGAAGTGGGTCTTCTGCAGACAGCATATACATGGGTCTTGTTTTTGTTTCCATTCAGCCATTCTGTGTCTCTTGGTTGGAGCATTCAATCCATTTACATTCCAGGTGATTATCAATATGGATGCTCCTATTACCATCCTCTCAATTGATTTGGGTTTTTCATTGTGGGTCTTTTCCTTCTCTTGTGTTTCCTGCCTAGAGACGTTCCTTTAGCATTTGTTGTAAAGCTGGTTTGGTGGTGCTGAATTCTCTTAGCTTTTGCTTGTCTGTAAAGGTTTTAATTTCTCCATCGAATTTGAATGAGATCCTTGCTGGGTAGAGTAATCTTCGTTGTAGCTTTTTCCCTTTCATCACTTTAAATATGTCCTGCCACTCCCTTCTGGCTTGCAGAGTTTCTGCTGAAAGATCAGCTGTTAACCTTATGGGGATTCCCTTGTATGTTATTTGTTGTTTTTCCCTTGCTGTTTTTAATATTTTTTCTTTGAATTTAATTTTTGTTAGTTTGATTAACATGTGTCTTGGTGTGTTTCTCCTAGGGTTTGTCCTGTATGGGACTCTCTGCACTTCATGGACTTGGGTGGCTATTTCCTCTCCCATATTGGGGAAGTTTTCAACTATAATCTCTTTAAATATTTTCTCAGTCCCTTTGTCTTTCTCTTCTTCTTCTGGGACCCCTATAATTCGAATGTTTGTGCACTTAATGTTGTCCCAGAATTCTCTAATACTGTCCTCAATTTTTTTCATTCTTTTTCTTTATTCTGCTTCGTGGCAGTTATTTCCACTGTTCTATCTTCCAGCTCACTTATTCGCTCTTCTGTCTCAGTTATTCTGCTATTGATTCCTTCTAGAGTATTTTTAATTTCAGTTATTGTGTTGTTTTTCTCTGTTTGTTTGCTCTTTAGTTCTTCTAGGCCCTTGTTAGACGTTCCTTTTATTTTCTCCATTCTAGTTCCAAGATTTTGGATCATCTTTACTATCATTACTCTGAATTCTTTTTCAGGCAGTTTGCTTTTTTCCTCTTCACTTATTTGGTCTTGTAGGTTTTTACCTTGCTACTTTGTCTGTAACATGTTTTTTTGTTGCCTCATTTTTTTTGATGGTTGGGGCTCTATTACTGTCTTACTGGTTGTTTGGCCTCAGGCATCCAGCTCTGGTGTTTGCAGGCAGTTGCGTAGAGCCGGGTCTTGGCGCTGAGATGAGGACCTCCAGGCGGCCTCACTCTGATTAATATTCCCTGGGGTCTGAGGTTCTCTTTTAGTCCTGTGGTTTGGACTCAGCACTCCCACCACAGGAGCTCAGGCCCAACACCCGGCCTGGGAACCAAGATCCTGCATGCAGTGTGGCATGGCAAAAGAAAAGAAAAAAAGGGAGCAGTACAATAACGAAGAATAAAAAATAAAATAAAATTAGAAAGATAAAAAATATATTAGGAAAAATAAGAATATAATTGAAACAACTACAACAAGGTAAAACAGAACCACAACAGAAAAAAGAAAGAAAAAAGAAGGGAACAAGCCAAAGGGAGCAGAACAATAACAAAGTATAAAGAATAAAATAAAATTAGAAAAATAAAAGATTTATTAGAAAAAATATGTATAAATGAATCAATAAGAACAAGGTAAAGCAGAACCACACCCTAGAAGAAGAAGAAAATAAAAGGCCAGAAAAGTCCTTGGCTGTGTGGGGTGGAGCTTAGGCAGTGGGGTGGAACTTAGGTGAGCAGGGATTTAGGCTGAGGCGGGGACTAGGCTTAGGACCTGTGGGGAAATGCAGCATGGCCTAAGGGGGGCCTTGGGAGTGTGGAGTTCCTGAGTTTGGAAGTAAGGCCTTGGCTGAGGGTGTGTGGGTGGGGTTTAGGCCCAGTGGGTTTGGAGGGGTCTCAGGGGGTTTTTGGAGTGCCACAGTGTAGAGTTAGGGACCTGGGTGGGGGTGTAGGGACGGGGCTTAGGCTCTGTGATGCCAGAGGGTGGGGGATTAGGCCCAGGAGCCCAACAGGCTCCCTGGTGCCTAAGTGAGTAGGGAAAGCACTGGCTGTTCTCCCTTCTGTTCCTCCACACCCCCGAGGGTCTCCTGCATTGCCACTGAACTCCTAACCTTGGGTGGGCACCACTGGGTGTGGGAACCCCTCCCCTTCCCCAGCCGCCCTTCGGGGTGCCAGTCCCATAGGTCTGGCTTTTACTTTTGCTGCCCCTTCCCTCCTTCCCACTCCCTCAGGACCCATGTGGCTGGAGGGGGCTTCGGAGGGCAGAGGATCAGGCCCGGGATCTCAGCAGGCTCCCTGGGGCCCACATGAGCAGGGGAAATGCTGGCCACTCTCCCTTCTTATCTTCTGTCCTCCCAACAGTCCCCCCCTTCTCCCCTCTGGGCGTGGGATCCCTTCCCCTCCCCCAACCACCCCTGAGAGGCACCGGTCTGTCCTGCCTCCACTTCTCCTCATCCCATGTCCTACCCAGTTGCTTGGGTGTTCCTCTCATCCCCTTAGATATCCATGGTCCCCTCCAGTGACTGGTAGGTGCCCTAGTTGTGCAGAGACATGAACTCCACATCCTCCTAGTTCACCATTTTGACTCCACCCCCCTGTGCTTGGTCTTTAAAAGTACCTTACAGAATACTGCAGTTAACTGTTTATTGCATCCATTACCCACACCCACCCCCCCACTGTGGGTGTCTTGCTAATGCTGGGAAATCAGCAGAGTACCTACTGCCACTCCCCACTGAAGAGAGAAATAAGTACTTAGCCTTTTTTTGACATTATTTTCCAACTTCAATACCCACTGTGCTATGGCTCAGTAGAGTACTTTGTAGGTGGTTAAATTCAAATTTATTTTTCTATCAATATAGTGTTGTAAAATTTGCCCTAATGGCCTTAGTCTGTATTATACGCTATATAATAATAGGATAATTTTCCTAATGAAAACAGCTAATATATGCACTACATATGGAGTTTTAAACTGTGATGATAATGTCTTTTTGGTGACTGTAGTCTCCACTTTTCTGATGTAAGGTTTTGTAAAAATGGCTAGTGATTTTACTGATTATCCTCAAATGGCTCAATAAACACATTCTTAATGATGCTATGAATAAATTTTAAAAATTATCTTGTTCAATAAAGTGCCTATGTGGTAGGAGTTTTAAGTGTTAATGCTTTACCTCTATCTGGTTGCAGGATCTTGCTCAGGGCCTCCAGTGATTATGTTTGGGACACTGATGGAATTCATTACTCAATCTTTCTTGTGGTGGTGCCACTACCACAGGAATGAGAAGCACAGGAATTAAAGGAGAATGGGGAAGATTCACTTAGAAGGACTTGAAAGAAAGACTTGAAAGAATGGGTTCTGGTACTCCTCTAAGTGTTCATGTTTCTTTTCTTGTGAAAGGAGAAACGTCACACAATATGTCAGGACAACAGAACTTGCTTCTTATAATTAGATTAAAAAAAAAATTGTTGAAGGATCATTCCTGAACTGAGTAGAAGATTCTGTGCTCTTTGAGAGATTGCAGAGGGTACTGATAAAGGAATCCTACCTTTCTTGTCTATGGCTCTTTAAGTGTTAGGCTGTCTCAGGATTCAGTACCAGTTGTCATCCTGGTATTCAGTCAGGAATATGAAGTATCTAGATGCGACTAATAGCTTTCTAGGAAAAGACAGCAGTCCTCCCTAAGACCCATATATGTATGCTGACTCTGTGAAAAGTAAGTGCTTCAAGAAGTTAAATCTTGAGATGCTATTTTGCTTATTTTAGCTCCCTAAATAATTAAAACAATTAAAATTGTTTTAAAATTACAGAAGCAATCTATGCTCTCCATAAAACAACACAGAATGCTACATAAGAATGAATGCTACAGGAGATTGGTTCAAGATGGTAGAGTAGAAGGAAGTGCTCTCACTCCCTCTTGCAAAAGCACCGGAATCACAACTAACTGCTGAACAATCACTGACAGGAAGACACTGGAAGTCACCAAAAAAGATACCCCACATCCAAAGACAAAGGAGAAGCCACAATGAGACGGTAGGAGGGGCGCAATCACAATAAAATCAAATCCCATAACTGCTTGGTGGGTGACTCACAAACTGGAGAACACTTATACCACAGATGTCCACCCACTGGAATGAAGGTTCTGAGCCCCACATCAGGCTTCCCAACCTGGGGGTCTGGGCAACAGGAGAAATTCCTACAGAATCAGACTTTGAAGGCTAGTGGGATTTGATTACAGGACTTCAACAGGACTAGGGGAAACAGAGACTCCACTCTTGGAGGGCACACACAAAGTAGTGTGAGCATCGGGACCCAGGGGAAGGAGCAGTGACCCCATAGGAGAGTGAACCAGACCTACCTACTAGTGTTGGAGGGTCTCCTGCAGAGGCGAGGGGGTGGCTGTGTCTCACTGTAAGGACAAGGACACTGGCAGCAGAAGTTCTGGGAAGTACCCTTTAGCATAAGCCCTCTGAGAGTCAGCCATTAGCCCCACCAAAGAGCAAGGGTAGGCTCCAGTGCTGGGTTGCATCAAGCCAAACAACCAACAGGGAGGGAACCCAGCCCCACCCATCAGCAGACAAGCGGATTAAAGTTTTACTGAGCTCTGCCTAACAGGGCAACAGCCAGCTCTACCCACCACCAGTCCCTTCCAACAGGAAACTTGCAAAAGCCTCTTAGATAGCCTAATCCACCAGAGGACAGACAGCAGAATCAAGAAAAACTACAATCCTGCAGCCTGTGGAACAAAAACCACATTCACAGAAAGATAGACAAGATGAAAAGGAAGAGGGCTATGTACCAGATGAAGGAACAAGATAAAACCCCAGAAAATCAACTAAATGAAGTAGAGATACGCAACCTTCCAGAAAGAGAATACAGAATAATGATAGTGAAGATGATCCAGGACCTCAGAAAAAGAATGAAGGCAAAGATCGAGAAGATGCAAGAAATGTTTAACAAACAACTAGAAGAATTAAAAAACAAACAAACAGAGATGTACAATACAATAACTGAAATGAAAAATCCACTAGAAGGAATCAATAGCAGAATAACTGAGGCAGAAGGACGGATAAGTGAACTGGAAGACAAAATGGTGGAATTCACTGCCGTGGAACAGAATAAAAAAAAAAGAATGAAAAGAAATGAAGACAGCCTAAGAGACCTCTGGGACATTAAACACAACAACATTTGCATTATAGGGGTCCCAGAAGGAGAAGAGAGAGAGAAAGGACCCGAGAAAATATTTGAAGAGATTAGAGTCAAAAAGTTCCCTAACATGGGAAAGGAAATAACCACCTAAGTCCAGGAAGTGCAGAGAGTTCCATACAGGATAAACCCAAGGAGAAACACGCCGAGACACATAGTAATCAACTTGGCAAAAATTAAAGACAAAGAAAAATTATTGAAAGCAGTGAGGGAAAAATGACAAATATTATAGAAGGGAACCCCCATAAAGTTAACAGCTGACTTCTCAGCAGAAACTCTACAAGGCAGAAGGGAGTGGCATGACATATTTAAAGTAATGAAAGGGAAGAACCTACAACCAAGATTACTCTACCTTGCAAGGATCTCATTCAGATTCGATGGAGAAATCAAAAGCTTTACAAACAAGCAAAAGCTAAGTGAATTCAGCACCACCAAACCAACTTTACCACAAATGCTAAAGGAACTTCTCTAGGCAGGAAAACACAAGAGAAGGAAAAGACCTACAATAACAAACTGAAAACAATAAAGAAAATGGTAATAGGAACATGCATGTCGATAATTACCTTAATTGTAAATGTATTAAATGTTCCCACCAAAAGACATAGACTGGCTTAATGGATACAAAAACAAAACCCACATATATGCTGTCTACAAGAGACCCACTTCAGACCTAGAGACACATACAGACTGAAACTGAGGGGATGGAAAAAGATATTCCATGCAAATGGAAATCAAAAGAAAGCTGGAGTAGCAGTACTCACGTCAGATAAAATAGATTTTAAAATAATGAATGTTACAAGAGACAAGGAAGGACACTACATAATGATCAGGGGATCAATCCAAGAAGAATATATAACAATTATAAATATATATGTACCCAACATAGGAGCACCTCAATACATAAGGCAACTGCTGACAGCTATAAAAGATGAAATTGACAGTAACACAATAATAGTGGGGGATTTTAACACCTCACTTACACCAAGGGACAGATCAACCAGACAGAAAATTAGCAAAGAAAAGGAAGCTTTAAATGACACAATAGAGCAGATAGATTTAATTGATATTTACAGGACATTCCATCAAAAAATAGCAGATTACATTTTCTTTTCAAGTGTGCACAGAACATTCTCCAAGATAGATCACATCTTGGGCCACAAGCTAAGTCTCAATAAATTAAAGAAAATTGAAATCATATCAAGCATCTTTTCTGACCACAATTCTATGAGATTAGAAATGAATTACAGGTGAAAAAACACAAACACATGGAGGCTAAACAATACGTTACTAAATAACCAAGAGATCACTGAAGAAGTCAAAGAGGAAATCAAAAAATACCTAGAGACAAATGACAATGAAAACATGAAGATCCAAAACCTATGGGATGCAGCAAAAGCAGTTCTAAGAGGGAACTTTATAGCTATACAAGCCTACCTCAAGAAACAAGAAAAATCTCGTATAAACAATCTAACCTTACACCTAAAGGAACTAGAGAAAGAAGAACAAACAAAACCCAGAGTTAGTAGAAGGAAAGAAATCATAAAGATCAGAGCAGAAATAAATGAAATAGAAAGAAAGAAAACAATAGCAAAGATCAATAAAACTAAAAGCTGGTTCTTTGAGAAGATAAACAAAATTGATAAACCACTAGCCAGACTCATCAAGAAAAAGAGGGAGAGGACTCAAATCAATAAAATTAGAAATGAGAAAGGAGAAGTTACAATAGACACCACAGCAATACAAAGCATCCTAAGAGACTACTACAAGCAACTCTATGCCAATAAAATGCACAACCTGGAAGAAATGGACAAATTCTTAGAAAGGTATAATCTTCCAAGACTGAAACAGGAAGAAGTAGAAAATGTGAACAGACCAATCACAAGTAATGAAATTGAAACTGTGATTAAAAATCTTCCAACAAACAAAAGTCCAGGACCAGATGGCTTCACAGGTGAATTCTATCAAACATTTAGAGAAGAGCTAACACCCATCCTTCTCAATCTCTTCCAAAAATTGCAGAGAAGGAACACTCCCAAACTCATTCTATGAGGCCACCATCACCCTGATACCAAAACCAAAGATACTAAAAAAAAAAAAGAAAATTACAGACCAATATCACTTATGAATATAGATGCAAAAATCCTCAACAAAATACTAGCAAACAGAATCCAACACCACATTAAAAGGATCATACACCATGATCAAGTGGGATTTACCCCAGTGATGCAAGGATTCTTCAATATATGCAAATCAATCAATGTGATACACCATGTAAACAAACTGAAGAAGAAAAACCATATGATCATCTCAATAGATGCGGAAAAAGCTTTTGACAAAATTCAACACCTATTTATGATAAAAAGTCTCCAGAAAGTGGGCATAGAGGGAACCTACCTCAGCATAATAAAGGCATATATGACAAACCCACAGGAAACATCATTCTCAATGGTGAAAAACTGAAAGCATTTCCTCTAAGATCAGGAACAAGACAAGGATATCCACTCTCACCACTATTATTCAACATAGTTTTGGAAGTCCTAGCCACAGCAATCAGAGAAGAAAAAGAAATAAAAGGATTACAAATTGGAAAAGAAGAAGTAAAATTGTCACTGTTTGTAGATGACATGCTACTATACATAGAGAATCCTAAAGATGCCACCAGAAAACTACTAGAGCTAATCAATGAATTTGGTAAAGTTGTAGGATATAAAATTAATGCACAGAAATCTCTTGCATTCCTATACACTAATGATGAAAAATCTGAAAGAGAAATTAAGGAAACACTCCCATTTTCCATTGCAACATAAAGAATAAAATGCCTAGGAATAAACCTACCTCAGGAGACAAAAGACCTGTATGCAGAAAACTATAAGACACTGATGAAAGAAATTAAAAATGATACAAACAGATGGAGAAAATACCATGATCTTGGATTGGAAGAATCAATATTGTGAAAATGACTATACTACCCAAAGCAATCTACAGATTCAATGCAAACCCTATCAAATTACCAATGGCATTTTTTACAGAACTAGAACAAAAATCTTAAAATTTGTATGGAGACACAAATGACCCCGAAAAGCCAAAGCAGTCTTGAGGGAAAAAAACGGAGCTGGAGGAATCAGGCTCCTGGACTTCAGACTATACTATAAAGCTACAGTAATCAAGACAATCTGGAACTGGCACAAAAACAGAAATATAGATCAATGGAACAGAGTAGAAAACCCAGAGATAAACCCATGCACCTATGGTCAACTAATCTATGACAAAGGAGGCAAGGATATACAATGGAGAAAAGACAGTCTCTTCAATAAGTGGTGCTGGGAAAACTAGACAGCTACAAGTAAAAGAATGAAATTAGAACACTCCCTAACACTATACACAAAAATAAACTCAAAATGGATTCGAGACTTAAATGTAAGACCGGACACCATAAAACTCTTAGAGGAAAACATAGGAAGAACACTCTTTGACATAAATTACCACAAGATCTTTTTGATCCACCTCCTAGAGTAACCAAAAGAAAAACAAAAATAAACAAATGGGACCTAATGAAACTTCAAAGCTTTTGCACAGCAAAGGAAATCATAAACAAGACGACAAGGCAACCCTCAGAATGGGAGAAAATATTTACAAACGAATCAATGGACAAGGGATTAATCTCCAAAATATATAAACAGCTCCTGCAGCTGAATATTTAAAAAACAAGCAATCCAATCCGAAAATGGGCAGAAGACCTAAGTAGACATTTCTCCAAAGAAGACATACAGATGGCCAAGAAGCACATGAAAAGCTGCTGTACATCACTAATTATTAGAGAAATGCAAATCAAAACTACAATGAGGTCTCACCTCACACCAATTAGAATGGGCATCATCAGAAAATCTACAAACAACAAATGCTGGAGAGGGTGTGGAGACAAGGGAACCCTCTTGCACTGTTGGTGGGAATGTAAATTGATGCAGCCACTATGGAGAACAGTATGGAGGTTCCTTAAAAATCTAAAAATAGAATTACTATATGATCCAGCAATCCCACCCCTGGGCATATACCCAGAGAAAACCATAATTCAAAAAGACACATGCACCCCAGTGTTCACTGAAGCACTATTTACAATAGCAAGGTCATAGAAGCAAGGTAAATGCCCATTGACAGACGAAAGGATAAAGAAGATGTGGTACTTATATAGAATGGAATATTACTCAGCCATAAAAAAAATGAAATTGGGTCATTTGTAGAGATGTGGATGAATCTAGAGACTGTCATACAGAGTGAAGTAAGTCAGAAAGAGAAAAACAAATATCCTATATTAATGCATATATGTGGAACCTAGAAAAATGGTACAGATGAACCGGTTTGCAGGGCAGAAATTGAGACACAGATGTAGAGAACAAACGTATGGACACCAAGAGGGATAAGCGGCTGGGTATGGGGGTGGTGGTGTGATGATTTGGGAGATTGGAATTGACATATATACACTAATATGTATAAAATGGATAACTAATAAGAACCTGCTGTATAAAAAGATAAGTAAAATAAAATTCAAAAATTCAAAAAAAGAAAAATTAGTGGTAAGTAGGAAATTATTAAGTCAACTAAAAATTTGGTGTATGGTTGTTTGCTTGGATAAAAATATTGTATCAATATTAAATTTCCTGAAGTTGAAAACTCTACTGTGTAAATGTAAGAGAATATTATTATTTAGAGGAAATGCTCACTGAAATATTTGGGGGTGAAGGGCTTTATGCAAGTAAGTTACTCTTGAATCGTTCAGAAAAATGTTATGTATATGTATTATTTGTGCGTGTATGTGTGAATACATGTCGATGTAGATGTATATGGAAGAGAAACAGCAAAAAATAAAGCAAATAGAGTGAAATGCTAATGTGTGAATCTATGTAAAGGATATGTAGGTGTTCATTGTACTATTGTTATTCTTGCAACTTTCTTTAAGATTAAAATTATTTCCAAAAAAATTAAAAAAATAAAATATGAAAGCTTTCTCTTTCCCGATTTTTTTTTTCTATGCATATACATCACACACAGAGATGTTTTACAATATAAAGAGGATAGTACTATATGTTTACTTTTGTGATTTGATTTTTTTTCTTTTTCACTTATCAATATATATTGACATGTGTTAGTGTTTTGGGCACCTGATTTTCATGTATATATTTATCTTATTGTAGCCAAGTTTCCTTTGAGGACCTTGTGCTCTGTTCTTCTCCATGGCCTACTGAATTCTATACATGTTTTAAAGAATTTCATCAACATTTACATAAGAGTAAAAAATTAAGAGTTTGAGAAAATCATAATATTTTGAGGATCCTACTATGAGGGAAAATCATGCTATGAAGTCCAACTCACACTGTTTTGTTATTCACTTATGGAAAATGTAGTTCATTCATATGCTTCAAATTTCAAACCGTGCAAAAGGGCATATAGTGAAAAACAAGCTTTCTACCCTCTTCCCTTGCTACCAAGCCCCTCTTTTCAGAAGCAGTCAGTGTTATTTCTTTCTTCTGTATTCTTGCAGAGATACTGTATGCTTTTACAGTATGTGTGCATGTGTTTGTGTATGTGTGTATGTACAGTTATGTCCTCAGCATGCATATTATGTATATATTCATATATATGCATGTTATATTCAAATTCATCACATATTTATTGAGCCACTTCTATGCATTAGACACTATTTTAAGTGCTTGTGATACATCAATGAATAAACCAAATCTCTACTCTCATGTAGCTATCATCCTAATGGAAGTAGACATACAATAAACCACGAACATACGAAATATATTATGTAATGTGTTAGAAGGTGAAAAGTGCTATTAAACAAAGAAGGTAGAGTAAGGGAGTTTGAGAGTGCCAGGTCATGGAGCAGGGATGAATTGGATTGGAATTTTAAATAGGATCATCAAGATAGGCCTCTTTGAGAAAGTAACATCTAAGCAGAGACTTGAAAGAAGTTAGAGAGATTGTCTTGCAGATATCTAGAGGATACCAAGAAGAGGGAATAGTCAGTGTAAAAGCCTTAAAGTGAGAACACCATGCCTGGTATCTTTGAGGAATAGCAAAAGAGTCAATGTGACGAGATCAGAGTGAGCCAAAGAGAAAATAGCTCCATAGGAGGTCAGAGAAGAAACGTAGAGGCAGTTTGAGTGAACGGAGAGACATTGGAAGGTTTTGAGCAGAGGGATGGTATTATCTGGCTGAGGTTTTAAGAAGATAGTTCTCTGACTGTTGTGTTGGGAATACACAACACAACACAAGAAATAACACTGACTGCTTCTGAAAAGAGGGGCTGGGTAGCAAAGGAAGAGGGTAGAAAGAATGTTTTTCACTATATGCCCTTTTGCACTGTTTGAAATTTGAAGCATATGAATGAACTACCTTTTCCATAAGGGGGTTTGAGTGAAAGCAAGAAGACAGGTTAAGTGGCTCTTACAAAAATCAGGCAAATGATGATGGCGGTTTGGACCAAGGTGGTAGTAGTGGTCAGGTTACACATATATTTTGAAGGCAGAGCGAACAGGATTTCCTGACAGATTGGACGCAGGGTGTTAGAGAAAGAAGGGGAGTCGAGAATATCTCCTATAGTTTTGATGTGAGCAACTGGAAATAAGATTTGCCTTTGGGGCAGACACAGGTTTTGAGGGGCCTGAAGTTTCTGAACAATTTTGAGGGCCTGCCTCAGGAAAATGAACACAAAATTACCCACACAAAATTAGGTATTAGGTAAAATAGGAACATTTATTAATAATGAAGGAATAAATGAAAATTTATAAATATTAAAAAACTGTCAACTATCATAAACATCACAAAACCCAGAAAAACAATGTAGTCTTAAAATTAATTACCTGAAACACCTCTATCTGCTATTGTTTGCTTAGTTTCCAAAACTTTGTTCTCCAAATATTCTTTTTTAAAACATCTTGTTCTTGCTTCGTGCATATGTCATCTTTCTGAGTAATATCATTACTGATATTTCCTGCAAGTTTCTTTCTTTTTTTTCCATTTTCTCTCTGTTTTAAAAATAAATTCTGTTTTTTTAATTTCTATCTTTGTCTCTAACTTGTGTGTTGGATATTTTCCCCACGGTTTGCTAATCTTTGGTTGTCTGCTCATGGTTGAGAGTGCTGACTGTAACTCAGAGGCTGGGATGCAGCTGGTTTACTCTCTGTGTGGGTGGACTGTTCAAATGCAGAACCCCTTGTCATCTGTATATTTAGGTTTTTCTTTTTGGGCTCATCAGGTTCTCCAGAGAAGACTTTTCCAATCTCTTGCCTGGAGGATGGAAGACTGGATACCAGTGTTCTGCAAGCTTAGTGAGGGAAGCATTTAATTAATTATGCATAAGGTTGCTTAATCCCCTTCTTTTAGGTAGTATCCAGGGCCACTGTGCCTGGTGTTTTCCAGTTCAGTGACGCTCATTTTTTTATCCAGAGCTGAAGAATAAACCTCCAGACTTCTGTGGAGGTAAGGGATGGACAGTTATCTAGCTCTGTGGAATGAGAGAAAGGATCTTTCTAAATTAAATTGCTTTTCAAATAGTTTCACCCAAGCCTCCTGATTTTAGCTCTCTCTTAACTCTCAGTTCCAAAGGTACCGGGTGCTGCCAATTACTGAACCTTATGAGGATACTGGATTATAAATTGGGTTATTTCTCAGCATTCTCCATTGCTGGCTGAGGTCCCTACCGTCTCAGGCTAAGTCAACTAACACTAATCCATCTGGGTTCCACTTCAAAAATTGCATTGCTTTCATCTCTTCTAATATTCTTCCCAGCCTTTTGGGTTTATGTCTTTAAAAAATTTTTTCCCTGCGTTTTTAGTGAGGTTTGGGGAGATTAAAATTAGATTCCTGCATATAGTTTACCATCTAACCCAGACCGCCTTGGGATACCATATTTTAACACTTCATTTTCTTACTGTTGTATTTTGACCAGGAGTCCTGATTCCATTCATTTTTCAAAGTAACAAGCACGGCCACCACCAAAACAAACTTACCTAACCATTTATCATTATTTGAGAACTAACTATAGACAAGAGGGCATGTTAATCCATGCCAATGATTCAGCAATTATGAATTGAGCATCTATTGTATACCAGGCACTGTGCTAGTCACTCGATATATAGAAATGAGTGAAGTTTAATATCTGTCCTCATGGGAATCACAATCTAATAGGTGTAAGTGACGTAGGCAAAAAATGGTATCTGTAATATCAGAAGTATGGCCAAAATTGCAGCATAGTCCAGATGATGGCATCATTAACACTGTTGGGCTCAGGCTCAGGCAAGTCTTCCTGGAGGGGTTGATTTTGAGATAAGGAATGGGTGCTAGTAGCTTGCCACTTAAAACAGATATGATTAAGCTGCAGTAGACAATATAAATCCTTCACATTCCCGATTTTGGTCTGAGAGTGCTTTTAGATGTTAGAATCTCAGATACAAAACAGAAGAAATAAGTAAATATTTCCAACCATATTAATTCAAGATGAAAGAATGTCACTGTGGCAATGTTCACATCGTAATTCACAGAAGCAGAGGAGAAGAAACACAATGAAGTCAGTCTGCTTCTGTCTTCATTGGGATGTTGTGGCATTTAATGTGATAGTTTATATAAAAATGCTTTATAAGAGTGTAACATTAACACATTATCAATTTAAAAAGAAAAGCTGAAATTGTAGTGACATAAGCTCATTCAACAAGTACATAACTAAGCACCTACAATGTGTTAGGAACTCTTCACATGTTGGAAATACACTGATGAACAAAGAGATGGTGGAGGAGACAAGAGTGTAATGAAGGGAGAAATATAGAGCAAATAGCAGGTGGAGGTACCTTAGTTTTAGATTTTTGGGATGGAGTAAGACCTATTCATGACTCTGCAATGAAGTCAATATGTCTGGAGCCCAAATCATGAGGCAGAGAATGGCATAAGATAAGGCTACAGTGATAGGCAGCTGCCAGTTGATAAATTTGTAAGGACCCATGTTAAGGAATTTGAATTTTATCCCAACACTGGTGGACATTGAAGGGGAGTGACATGTTTATATATATATTTTTAACAAGATCATCCTGCTGATATAATTAGAATATTATAATTTTCAAGCCCTTAACAAAATAATAAATCTAAGAAAAGATCATCAGTGACTCCTAACATAAAAAAGAGGCACTAAGTATTTTGTACACAACTCCACCTATGACATATTTATACAAAAATTGAACCTAATCAGATCAAGCCTCTAGGTCCCACTACAAGTTTGTAGGAAATGCAGGAGGACAGAAGGCCAGGTTCAGTGACACCACAGGGGTATGAACAAGGAAATCCAGACTTTTGGGAACTCCACAGGACAAAAGACTCAGTTTGTTCAGGAAATAAACTCAAAGAAATAAAAATCTGAAGGAAAAACCTGTAGTGTAGGAGGAGACTTAAAGGACACTTCAACCAAATGTAGGGAGAGGATCTTGTTTGTACTGTGATTCAAACAAAACAAAACAAAACAAACCTGATGAAACATTGTAATACTCTTAGGGAAATTTAAACAGTGACTAGATATTTGGAGATTCCTAGATAAGGAATTACTATTAATTTTTATACCTGTGAAAATGATGTGGTGGTTATGTTTTTAAAAACAATTCTTTTTTTTAGAGATATATGCCAGCATATTTACAAGTAGATTGATAAATAAGACAACTAGTTGTTGCATTTGTTGCTACTAGTTTTCTCCTATAATTGTTTGTAGGAGAGGAAAATTGGAAGCAGAATGTCAATGTAGGTAGGAGGCTTTTGTAGTAATCCAGGATAAAGAGGATGCAGGACTAGACTAGGGTGGTGGCAATGAAGATGGAGAAAAGTAGATTTTTTCAAGACATACTTTGGAGGTAGAGCTGACAGAATTTGCTGATGAATTTGATTTGTGGGAATGCTGATGTAAGGAAATAGAGAAGAACAATTGACAGATTTCAGGTTTAATTAACTTGATGGATTGATAGTGCCATGTGTTCCAATGGGGAAAACCAGAGGATAAATAGTTTTTGGAGAGAAGGTGTAAGGGATGATGGGTTCAATTTGATATAGATGTGAGTCCTTGATTAGAGATTTCAATGAGATATGCTAATACAGACGATCAGTCGGTATTTGGATGTACAGGTTAGGAAATATCTCTGGTTTAGAGGCATCTAATTAAGATTCATTGGCATGTAGATAGCAACCAAAGCTATGGAACTAAATGAAATCACCTGGGGGAATGTGATTGAAAAGAAAGAGAAAAGGGAGAAGAGAGGAGGAGAAAAGAAGGTCTAGGCCACAGCTCTGAAAAGAGGCAATGCAAGTTTAGGTAGGGGAGAATTAACCTGCAAAAATAATGATAAGATGGGGGGGGGATATGAAAAATGTTTCCCTGATGTTCCAGGAGGCAGAAGAAGACAGAGTTTCCACAGAAGTGTGTGGTAAGAAAAAAAAAAAAAGAAGTGTGTGGTTAATTTAACATTGTCAATTGCTATGGACAGGTCAAATAAGATGAGGACAGAAATAACATTGGATTTGGTGACATGGAAGTCATTAGTGCCCTTGTGAGGATTTTTTTTTTTTTTTTTGGTGGAATGATCAAGCAAAACTAATTTGAAGTAGGTTAAGGAGTGAGTGGAAGGTGGGCAAATTGTGACAGATATAGGAAACTTTTTAAGAAAATGTGAGGAGGAGAGATAGAGGGTGATATGAGGAGGGAAAGATGGGGTTAAGATACTTTTAAGTCTTGAGCATGTATAAATGAAGATGGAAAGGATCCAGTAAGAAATGAGAAAATGAAAACGCAAAAGGAGAGGGGACAATTAGAAGTGGAAAAATATCTGAAAATCAGAGAAGAGTTGGGAACAAGAGAAGAGGTGAAGGGTTTGATTTTAAATAGAAGAGACACCTCTTCTTTTGTTACAGAAAAGAAAATGGAAGGATAGGTGCAGATAAGTTTGTAGGTTTCATAGCTCTGTGTGTTTGTGCATGTGTGAAAGAAAAAGGGAAGGCTATCTGCTGAGACTGAAGGAAGATTTGGAGATACGTTGAAGAGGTTTTAGGACAATGGGAAAGATTTGAAGTAGCTATGGAAATATATACTGTGAGTAGACTGTGAGATTATAAGGTGATTTAGGGATCAATAGTGACGATGAATATAGTGGCAGCAATATATCTAGCTGTATGATTTTCACCAAATGTGCTCAGCAGTCTGAATATAGTAAAAACAGAAACATTTGACATTTTAAAACAAAAAATGTGAATGGTACAAAGCAAGCTTTATTTACCTAAGTTATAATTTCTCGTTAACTCCCAGGGACTTTGTTAGTAAAAACAAGGTAATAGTTTCAACATACTTTGAGATTTGTGGAAGGAAATTCCTTTTTAAATACAAAGCGAAACTACAATGATAATCACATAAAATTAAGCTATTTGAGATGTTTTCTATGATTTTTTGTTTGATTCCTGCATTACATGCCATTGATTTCCCTTTGATCCATCCCTACATGATTAATTTAGGCATGATTTTCCTAACGCTTGATATTATCCTGTCAGTTTAAGAAACATCAGAGTAAATCAAAACTGATTATCCCTATGATTATGAAATAAAAAACACGTCAAAATAGAAGTGTTAGTTTTTCTTAATTTAATAGCAGCTTATACCTCCCACTAAAATCCACACAAGGAATTTCCAAATATCAACTATTTTATAGCTGTGAAGTGAATTCCATACAAAATTTAGACATATATTTGAATGAACTTTTACTCCATTTTCACAGTATTTATTTTGAGCCTAGCACTGTTGTCAGACCCTAAGGAATTATAGATGGATCAGACAAATTCCTTTTGTGTATTTAAGGAGCTCATGAATTTGAGGCAGAGTAAAGACAGGGGTGGAGGGTCAACTGATGAAGAGACTTATATTTCATGTTAATGGAATTTGGATTTTAACATGTGGGCAAATTAAAACCTCTAAAGAATTTTCATTAAGGAAGTGACATGATCAGATTTGTGTTAAGGTCACTTTCATAGCAGGCTGTGGAAAAGGGACTGGAGGAGAATAAGCTATAAGGAGAGAGAGAATTAACATACCTGCAGTGCCTACTATATGCCAGGCACAGTTTTATTTTGTTTTCAAATATTTTAAAAATTTACTGATTTATTTTGGCTGTGCTGGGTCTTACTTGTGGCAGGTGGGATCTTCATTGCAGCATGCAGAATTCTTAGCTGCGGCATGCAGGATCTAGTTTCCTGACCAGGTATTGAACCTGGGCCCCCTGCATTAGGAGCACAGAGTCTTACCCACTAGATCACCAGGGAAGTACCCGAGGCACAGTATTACTATATATAATATCACTTAATCACCACAAGAACACTTAAGAACAAGCATTATCATCTCCATTTTATAGCTGAGGAAAATAAGGTTTAGAGAGGTTAATGTCCCAAAAGTTACAATTACAGTAAAATATATTGTTGGCATCTGAACACAGCCTGACTCCAAGATCCATGCTGTTCTTCTGGACCATACACTCAATTAGGTGGCACTGGATGAATCTAAAAGTGAATAATAATGAAGTCCTGAATCAAGACTGTGCCTGTGGGAATGGAAGAAAATGGAAAACGTGAGAAATATTCAGGGAATAGAATTGGCAGCAAGACTTGAGTTTTTTTGTAGATTTGAATTGGGTGGTGGGGGGGAGAGCAAGGGGCAGTGAGGAGTCAAGAACCTCTTCCAGGTTTTAATTTGCCTAAATGAGTGGATGGATAATGGTGTTTTGAACTGAAATTAGTGGACATAAAAGAATAAATGGAAAGAGGCAACAGCCAGCTTTACCCACCACCAGTCTCTTCCAACAGAAAACTTGCACAAGCCTCTTAGATAGCCTTATCCACCAGAGGACAGACAACAGAAGCAAGAAGAACTATAATCCTGCAGCCTGTGGAACAAAAACCACATTCACAGAAAGATAGACAAGATGAAAAGGAAGAGGGCTATGTACCAGATGAAGGAACAACATAAAACCCCAGAAAATCAACTAAATGAAGTAGAGATATGCAACCTTCCAGAAAGAGAATACAGAATAATGATAGTGAAGATGATCCAGGACCTCAGAAAAAGAATGAAGGCAAAGATCGAGAAGATGCAAGAAATGTTTAACAAAGACCTAGAAGAATTAAAGAACAAACAAACAGAGATGAACAATACAATAACTGAAATGAAAAACACACTAGAAGGAATCAATAGCCGAATAACTGAGGCAGAAGAACGGATAGGTGACCTGGAAGACAGAACGGTGGAATTCACTGCTGTGGAACCGAATAAAAAAACAGAATGAAAAGAAATGAAGACAGCCTAAGAGTCCTCTAGGGCAACATTAAATGCAACAACATTCGCATTATAGGGGTCTCAGAAGGAGAAGAGAGAGAGAAAGGACCTGAGAAACATTTGAAGAGATTACAGTCGAAAAGTTCCCTAACATGGGAAAGGAAATAGCCACCCAAGTCCAGGAAGTGCAGAGAGGCCCATACAGGATAAACCCAAGGAGAAACATGCCAAGACACATAGTAATCAAGTTGGCAAAAATTAAAGGCAAAGAAATATTATTGAAAGCAGCAAGGGAAAAATGACAAATAACATATAAGGGAACTCCCATAAGGTTAACAGCTGATTTCTCAGCAGAAACACTACAAGCCAGAAGGGGGTGGCATGACATATTTAAAGGGATGAAAGGGAAGAAACTACAACCAAGATTACTCCACCCAGCAAGGATCTCATGCAGATTCGAAGGAGAAATCAAAAGCTTCACAGGCAAGCAAAAGCTAAGAGAATTCAGCACCACCAAACCAGATCTACAACAAATGCTAAAGGAACTTTTCTAAGTGGGAAACACAAGAGAAGAAAAGGACCTACAAAAACAAACCAAAAAAAATTAAGAAAATGGTAATAGGAACATGCATATCGATAATTACCTTAAACGTGAATGGATTAAATGCTCCAACCAAAAGACACAGGCTCGCTGAATGGATACAAAAACAAGACCCATATATATGCTGTCTGCAAGAGACCCACTTCAGACTTAGGGACACATTCATTCTGAAAGTGAAGGGATGGAAAAAGATATTTCATGCAAATGGAAATCAAAAGAAAGCTGGCATAGCAATACTCATATCAGATAAAATAGACTTTAAAATAAAGAATGTTACAAGAGACAAGGAAGGAAACTACATAATGATCAAGGGATCAATCCAAGAAGATATAACAATTATAAATATATAGGCAGCCAACATGGGAGCACCTCAATACATAAGGCAACTGCTAACAGCTATAAAAGAGGAAATTGACAGTAACACAGTATTAGTGGGGGACTTTAACACCTCACTTACACCAATGGGCAGATTATCCAGACAGAAAATTAATAAGAAAACAATCTTTAAATGACACAATAGACCAGATAGATTTAATTGATATTTATAGGACATTCCATACAAAAACAGCAGATTACACTTTCTTCTCAAGTGCGCACGGAACATTCTCCAGGATAGATCACATCTTGGGTCACAAATTAAGCCTTAGTAAATTTAAGAAAATTGAAATCATATCAAGCATCTTTTCTGACCACAACGCTATGAGATTAGAAATCAATTACAGGGAAAAAAACGTAAAAAAACACAAACACATGGAAGCTAAACAATACGTTACTAAATAACCAAGAGATCACTGAAGAAATCAAAGAGGAAATCAAAAAACACCAAGAGACAAATGACAATGAAAACACGATGATCCAAAACCTATGGGATGCAGCAAAAGCAGTTCTAAGAGGGAAGATTATAGCAATACAAGCTTACCTCAAGAAACAAGAGAAATCTCAAAAAAACAATCTAACCTTACACCTAAAGGAACTAGAGAAAGAAGAACAAAGAAAGCCCAAAGTCAGCAGAAGGAAAGAAATCATAAAGATCAGAGCAGAAATAAATGAAATAGAAAGAAAGAAAACAATAGCAAAAATCAATAAAACTAAAAGCTGGTTCTTTGAGAAGATAAACAAAATTGATAAACCACTAGCCAGACTCATCAAGAAAAAGAGGGAGAGGACTCAAATCAATAAAATTAGAAATGAGAAAGGAGAAGGTACAACAGACACCGCAGAAATACAAAGCATCCTAAGAGACTACTACAAGCAACACTATGCCATTAAAATGGTCAAGCTGGAAGAAATGGACAAATTCTTAGAAAGGTATAATCTTCCAAGACTGCATAAGGAAGAAATAGATAATGTGAACAGACCAATCACAAGTAATGAAATTGAAACTGTGATAAAAATCTTCCAACAAACAAAAGTCCAGGAGCAGATGGCTTCACAGGTGAATTCTATCAAACTTTTAGAGAAGAGCTAACACCCATCCTTCTCAAACTCTTCAAAAATTTTGCAGAGGAAGGAACACTCCCAAACTCATTCTTTGAGGCCACCATCACCCTGATACCAAAACCAGACACAGATACTACAAAAAAAGAAAATTACAGACCAATATGACTTATGAATATAGATGCAAAAATCCTCAACAAAATACTAGCAAACAGAATCCAACACCACATTAAAAGGATCATACACCATGATCAAGTGGGATTTATCCCAGGGATGCAGGGATTCTTCAATATATGCAAATCAATCAACGTGATATACCATATTAAGAAATTGAAGAAGAAAAACCATATGATCATCTCAATAGATGCAGAAAAAGCTTTTGACAAAATTCAACCCCCATTTATGATCAAAACACTAGAGAAAGTGGGCATAGAGGGAACCTAACTCAACATAGTAAAGGCCATATACAACAAACCCACAGCAAGCATCATTTTCAATGGTGAAAAACTGAAAGCATTTCCTCTAAGATCAGGAACAAGACAAGGATGTCCACTCTGGCCACTATTACTCAACATAGCTTTGGAAGCCCTAGCCATGGCAATCAGAGAAGAAAAAGAAATAAAAGGAATACAAATAGCAAAAGAAGAAGTAAAACTGTCACTGTTTGCAGATGACATGATACTATATATAGAGAAGCCTAAAGATGCCACCAGAAAACTACTAGAGCTAATCAATGAATTTGTTAAAGTTGCAGGCTATAGAATTAATGCACAGAAATCTCTTGCATTCCTATACACTAATGATGAAAAATCTGAAAGAGAAATTAAGGAAACACTCCCATTTACCATTGCAATGAAAAGAATAAAATACCTAGGAATAAACCTACCTAGGGAGACAGAAGATCTGTATGCAGAAAACTATAGGACACTGATGAAAGAAATTAAAGATGATACAATCTGATGGAGAAATATACCATGTTCTTGGATTGGATGAATCAGCATTGTGAAGATGACTATACTACCCAAAGCAATCTACAGATTCAATGCGAGCCCTATCAAATTACCAATGGCATTTTTTACAGAACTAGGACAAAAACATCTTAAAATTTGTAGGGAGACACAAAAGACCCCGAAGAGCCAAAGAAGTCTTGAGGGAAAAAAACGGAGCTGGAGGAATCTGGCTCCCTGACTTCAGACTATACTACAGAGCTACAGTAATCAAGACAATCTGGTACTGGCACAAAAACAGAAATATAGATCAATAGAACAGGATAGAAAGCCCAGAGATAAACCCACACACCTATGATCAACTAATCTATGACAAAGGAGGCAAAGATATACAATGGAGAAAAGACAGTCTCTTCAATAAGTGGTGCTGGGAAAACTGGACAGCTACATGGAAAAAAATGAAATTAGAACACTCCCTAACGCCATACACAAAAATAAAGTCAAAATGGATTCGAGACCTAAATGTAAGACCGGACACCATAAAACTCTTAGAGGAAAACATAGGAAGAACATTCTTTGACATAAATCACAGCAAGATCTTTTTTGATCCACCTCCTAGAGCAATGGAAATAAAAACAAAAATAAACAAATGGGACCTAATGAAACTTCAAAGCTTTTGCACAGCAAAGGAAATCATAAACAAGACGACAAGGCAACACTTAGAATGGGAGAAAATATTTGCAAATGAATCAATGGACAAGGGATTAATCTCCAAAATGTATAAACAGCTCATGCAGCTCAATATTAAAAAAACAAGCAATTCAATCTGGAAATGGGCAGAAGACCTAAGTAGACATTTCTCCAAAGAAGACATACAGATGGCCAAGAAGCACATGAAAAGCTGCTGTACATCACTAATTATTAAAGAAATGCAAATCAAAACTACAATGAGGTCTCACCTCACACCAGTTAGAATGGGCATCATCAGAAAATCTACAAACAACAAATGCTGGAGAGGGTGTGGAGACAAGGGAACCCTCTTGCACTGTTGGTGGGAATGTAAATTGATGCAGCCACTATGGAGAACAGTATGGAGGCTCCTTAAAAACTAAAAATAGAATTACCATATGATCCAGCAATCCCACTACTGGGAATATACCCAGAGAAAACCATAATTCAATAAGACACATGCACCCCAATGTTCATTGCGGCACTATTTACAACAGCCAGGTCATGGAAGCAAGCTAAATGCCCATCGACAGTCAAATGCATAAAGAAGATGTGGTACATATATACAATGGAATATTACTCAGCCATAAAAAGAAACAAAATTGGGTCATTTGTAGAGACGTGCATGGGTCTAGAGACTGTTATGCAGAGTGAAGTAAGTCAGAAAGAGTAAAACAAATATCGTATATTAACGCATATATGTGGAACCTAGAAAAATGGTACAGATGAACCAGTTTGCAGGGCAGAAATTGAGACACAGATGTAGAGAACAAATGTATGGACAGCACAGGGGGAACGTGGTGGGGGGTGGGCTGGGGTTGGTGGTGCAATGATCTGGGGGATTAGGATTGACATGTATACACTAATATGTATTAAATGGGTAACTATTAAGAAGCTGCTGTATAAAAAAATAAATAAAATAAAATTCAAAAAAAAAGAATAAATGGAAAGATGTTGAAGATACAGGACAAAATGGGAATAATTGATGGAATGAAGAGCTGGAGGAGATGGAAACAGCACAGGTGGAGAGATTTTCTTAGTTGATTTCTCTGTAATGGAGAGACTATTTATATGCTCAAATATAGATACGTTATAACATGGAGGGAATAATACTGAGAGACTTTAGACTCAATAGCCTCTATATTATCTCTGAACAAAGAAGTGAAGGCAGAGGCAAGGGGAGGGAAGGGAGCTTGAAAAGAATAGTATTAAAGGTTTGAATTAACCACTGAAGGAAATAGAGGGAAATGATCACCATTTTTTAGTTAACTCACAGGCCATTATTTTGGTTCATTATTATAGGATACTCAGACGGAACCTTGGTTTCAAGTTTATAACTTTAGTTTTCTCCTATTTTTCAAAATAAAGTTATCACATATCATTATTTAGATAATTCATATTATTGTTCATCCATGAGAATCAACATTCTGTTATTTGCAAAGTGGTAGGAACAAAGTACACTCTCACCGAAAGCATAAATGTTCTTCTATAAACTATTCTTTTCAGGTTCCAATATAAGTAATATGTCAGCCTTGTAAAATAGATTAGGAGTGTTTTTCTTTTATTATTTTATGAAAGAGTTTGAGTAAGACTAAAATCATCTGTTCATTGAATTTCTCTGGAAACATTTTAAAGTCTGGTTTCTTCTGGAATTTTTTTTTAATGTCTATTGAATTTATTTAATGGATTTAGGGTTATTCAGCTTTCTATTTCTTCTTGAGTCTGTTTCAATAATTTGTATTTCTAGAAATTTACTCATTCATTTTAGTTTTCAAATTTATTATCAAAATTTCTATATACTATCCTCTTATCTCTTTAATATCAACATCTATAGTTATATTTCACTTTTCAGTCCTAATAGTTTTTATTTGTACCCTTTCTCTCTCATTCTTAATATTATTTATTTGTGCCCTTTCTCACTCTTTTTTCCCTTGCTTAATTCCATTAGAAGTTTGTCATTAAAAAAATCTTGTCAAAGAACAAACTTATACCTTTGTCAATACTCTTTATGTTTGCTTCCTATTCCATTAAATGTTAGTCTTCATTTTTTTCTTTTCTTCTACTTTCCTTTGATTTATTTTGCTATTCTTTCTCTAAGTTCCTGAGATCTATGGTCTAATCATTATTTTCAACCTTACTTCTTTCATAATATACCAATTTAAGGCCATACAATTTCTTCAAAATACCACTTTAGGTGCATCCATATGTTTGGATGCATAATGTTTTCATGATCATTCAGTTCTAAGTATTTTCACATTTTTATTATGAAGTTTTCTTTGATCTATGAAATAGTTGGAATTTTGTTTGTTTTAAATTTTCAATAATGGGCTTCTTGTTATATATAAAAACATGTATGATTTTATTTCTTTTGGATATATATCCATTAGTGGGATTGTTGGATCACTTGGTTGTTCTACTTTTAATTTTTTGAGGAAACTCCATACTGTTTTCCATAATGGTTTTGCCAATTAACATTGCTACTAACACTATGTAAGTGTTCCCTTTTCTTCCCACTCTATTATCTCTTGTATCTGGATAATAATCATCCTAACAGGTGTGAAGAATCTTAAAAAGTTGAACTCAGAGGACCAGAGAATAGAACAGTGGTTACCAGGGGTTAGGGGGTAGGGAAAATGGAGAAATGTTGATCAAAGGTCACAAACTTTCTGTTATAAGATAAATCAGTTTTGGGGAATCTAATGAATACCATGGTGACTATAGTTAATAATACTGTGTTGTGTACTTGAAATTTTCTAAGAGAGTAGATCTTAAGCCCTCTCACCTCAGCAGTCAAACAAAAAAACAAAACCTCACACAACTATGTGAGGTGATAAATGTGTTAATTAACTTGATTATGGTAATCATTTCACAATGTATAGATATAGCAAATTATCTTATTGTACACCTTAAATATATACTGTTTGTATTTGTCAATCATACCTCAGTAAAGCTGGAAAAAAATTAAATGACAACATAAATCCTTAAAAATATGTGATTTTGACTTAATTATATTATAGTCAAAGAATGTGGTCTGTATGGTACTAATCCTTTCACATTTCAAAATTTACAGTTCAAATCATCTGTATCCCTATTTGTTTTTAAAAATCTACTCAAATTTTCTATTACAGAGACAATTATGTTGAAATATCTCATGAGGATGACAGATTTATAAACTTCTTTCTATAATTCTGCCATTGTTTTCTCTTTTGGGAGCTATGTTACTAGGTTAACACACATTTGAAATTGCTTTATCATTTTGGTGAATTAGACCTTTGTTATTATGTAGTGACTCTCTTTACCTCTAGTACAGAATAAAAAAAAATTTTTTTAATTACTAAAGTCTATTTTGTATGGTACTAATGTATCTGCAGTCACTTTCTTTGGGTTACTGTTGTGTAGTACAATGTTTTCATCATTTAACTTTAACCTTTTTGTATATTCTTTGACAAAGTATATAATTGGGTTTTAAAAAAAAAGTTCAGTAGAACAATCATGTGTCTTTTAGCTGAAGAGTTTAGTCCATTTATATTGGCAGTGATTACTGAGATATTTACATTTATTTAAATGATCTTATGTACTTTCTATTTGTCCTATATTTTCTATTTCCTTTGTTTCTACTTTCTTGTAATCTTTTGGGCTGAATTTTATTTTAAATTTTCAGTGATTACCTAGCTATTTTAACATACTTATTTTAACCTAGCAAATTCTACAATCAGTCAACATTGTTATCCTCTAGCTGAACTACACAAAGAATTTTTAATACTTTACTTCTCATGATCCCCCTTCCAATGCTACATAACTGCAGTGATAATAAAAATCCTTGTATCTGCCTTCTGACTTTATTGAAAATGTGTCAAGTGGTTCACTGTTAGCACTTATGTTATACTCTTTATCAAACTATGAAAGTATCTTTCTATTCAAATCATATAATTTTTATCACATACTTTTTGTTTCACTGAAGTGGTAATGGCTGCCTGGCCCATTGAGAAAGTCTCTGAGGCTGACTCCAGGCTTAGTAAGAAAAAGTGGAATACCTAATTAATGCAGTCTCCTGTGGGCATGTTGGGAATAGAATGGCAACATGTGTGCTATGTCACCTTGGAAAGCATAAATTAGTGATGAAATGAAATGGAACATGGAGCAGGCATGCTTTGATTTGGGATGGGTATGAGAGCAGGGAAACACAGGGCATAAGGCTCTTTGGACAGAACAGGTGAAATAGCTTTGTGGGTGTCCTGGGCAGCTAGAATATGAGCAGTGAAGCTAGTTCCTGGGAAAGGCAGGAAATGGACAAGGTGGGCAGTTTTCAAAGACAAATTATTCATGTTTGAATTTTTTTAAATGATTGTCCTTAAAAGGAAAAAATAAGGTGTACTTCTCTCCTGTGGCAGCTCCTATATCCCTGCTCTCTACTCCCCAGGTTAATGAAGAGATCAGCAAGTCACCTGCTGCTTTGTATTATCTGTTCTATTGTTCCTCTTCATTAGTGTGGATAACAGAGAGTAGAATGCAGTGCATCTTGGAGGCAATACAGCGGGATACTACATACATGCTCATCAGCAGCCAAAATCACAGCATCTTTTTCTAGTGAATCTGCAAATAACCAGTCCTTCAGGTACTTCTGTAATTTTTGCCAAATGTTGCACTTTTGAAAGCTTCATTAATCCAGCCCCATTAGGATGGGTAGGGTGAATGAGTTTATGGCTGTGGAAGGTGAAGTAGCAGAATTTGCAGCTCTTAAGAACATTGCTGGCATTCATTTATGATGATAAAGTATAAGTGATATTAAACTTCGCTACAAAATGTTATAAAAGAAAAGTAAAAGAGCACCAAATACATGGTGAATTTAATAATAAAATACTTAAAACCCAACAAATGCTTATTTACCGAAATTAATGACTCTGAAATGACAAGCCCCCCATTTGTCTTAGAATCACATATGCATAGCTCTAGCATTGCAGGCAAGGGAGAAGCTGAAAGCAAACACGGGACATTCTGGAAGGAAAGAAGCTATATATATTCAAAGGAGAAATATGATTGAAAAAGTCATTAGTACTGCAAGAGATTTTCGTCCACACTTGACCTTTTCCTGAAATGAGAATGCTCTGTTTTATGGTGAGAAATATTCTGTTTAGAAATATCAAACATTGGTGTTTGGGGAGGAATGGTTCAGGCAGCCACTATAAGTCAAGATGAGGTTTGATGATCCAGAGCCATAACCCTTGGGCTTGGATTTTTGTTTACGATCAATAGATATAACATCAAAAAGATGTTCCTTGAAAATATCCTATCATGTTTGTCCTTCATTTTCATTTCATTTTGTCCTTCCTTTGATTCACCATTTGTCTTTAGTCTTTTCTGCCCTGCTGCTAGAAATGACTGCTGGGGAAATAAAGCATGAAATACGTAACCTCATGTGGGCCAGGCAGCTTTCTTTTTCTTGATTTGTCCATTTTTATGTGTCAACCTGCACAGGTGTACGCTGTGACCAAAGGCTAAAAGAGTAGCACATATTATGTAGAGCAATAGATTTTATGAAGGGAGCTTTTTGCGTCCAAAGCAATACAACCAACAGATTTAATCAAGTTTTTGCTGTGATGAGGCTTTGAGAGCTGTAACCAGTTCTGAGAGTAAAGAAGTACTATTTGGAAACAAATTACAACTCTTGTCTTTATGACATGTATCAATTTACACACAAGCTGCATAAATCACTTTTTATATTTTTCTGTAATGGAGAAATACTGCAGGGCATTTTAATAACCAATAAATTATATGTTTAATGAACCAGAGCAAAATATAAATGGTATGAATCAAACACTCTTAAGAATGAGGACCGGGTATTGACTTGATAGAAATTCTGATCACATAGGCTAAAGGCTATTAGATCCACACAATTCAAGAGAGTAAATGCTTATACTTCATCTATGATCATCCACATGAAAATTCTTCTTGGGCTTTATCTCTTATTTGCAGACCTCACTTATTTACTGCTTATATTATTCTTCAAACAAATCAGGAGTGAAAGCAAAGGTTTTACCTTTAACCTTTTACAAGTATTACTGCAAGAAGTTATATAGTAAATCTATCAGGCCTGGTGAATTGGTAGAGAAAGCTTCTCTGAACTGCTTATGCAAAGCAAATATTACGTTTGACGTCACATTTGAAGCATGTGAGGTTCCACTGATAAGGGAAGGTATCACAGAGCCAAGTAAGTACCTTCTTAGCTTTCAGATATATGAATGGCATTCATTCTGGGGGCCCTTAACAAGGTGAGAGAAATTGGGTGAGAGAAGTGAGTAAACTTGAATTGTTGTGATAGGAGTTAATATGGGCTACTTCATCGCTGCCCTATCCTTTTATATGCAGGATCACATATGTCCATGTACTGTAACAATAGAGAAGAATATTTTACCTAAAATTTACTGATGCTATTTTTGCTTCTTATTAAAGAACAGTGAAGTGGTATAGTTTAAAGAAAACAAGGCTGGAGTACAAAAGACATGGGTCTTGCAAATCACTAATGAGAGTGCCACTAACTAGCTGTTTAACTCTGGCCAAATCATCTCACTTGAGCTTCCATTTTCTCATCTATAAAATGAGGGAGTCAGACAAGGTGATGAGTAAATAGTTTTTTGGTTTTTTTTTCTTATCTATTTGGTCTTTGTTGGAAGTCTCAGATTTTGTGTATGAAATGTGGTAAAGTTGTATCCTGTTTTATAAAGTAGTCATATTACAGAAACGTTGTGTACATTCACTCTTTCTTTCCCTCAGTGTGTGTGTGGGGAATCCAGTCATAGTCTGAGCACAATAGGGGAGGCTGGTCTTTAAAGGAAACCTGTGATGATTCTTTGTGAAGCAAATAAACCTTTGCAATGCAAATGTTTGCATTACAATGCTACTATTTTGCAAGTTTCCACTTTACTATATCCCGTTTGCTTGCTCCAAAGTAAAACTAACCTTTACATAATAATGAAAACTCACACCCAATATATATTTATCAATTTTATCCTAGAGGAAAATTTCTCTTCCTCCCCTGTACTCCCAGATATTTACTGACCATGCCACTTACTTAGACATTTGCCATAAGAACAACTGTCATTTATTGGTGAAGAGTTTAGTCTCTGAAGTCAGACAACCTAGGTTTTTGATCTGGTTCTGTTGCTTACTAGCTGGACAGCTTTGACCAAAGTACTCACTGTTGCTGACCCTCAGTTTCCTCATCTATAAGTATGAGATAACAATAGCACTGGTGGTGTTCATGTAAGGATTAAATATGACAAAAGACATTAAGTACTCCACCTAGAGTCCGATACATAATATGTGCTTATTGAATTTGAGCTATTAGCATTCCCAAACACTTCTTGTATTGTGAGTTTTCTCTTTATGTCAACAATATACACAGTTCATTTTACCAGGATTGTAAACTCCGTGAAGCCAGGGAACATATATAATGCTTCTGTGTATAGTATCCTTCACACAGCCTCACAGAATGTCTTGAATTAAGTAGGTATCCAATATATATTTATTTTTACTAGTTCTTCCTGATTCACACTGGAGAGATTTTTATCCAATTTAAAATAGACCGTGACTAAGAACAAGGATGTAAGTGGTGGTATTAAGATCTTTAAAACTGAAAAAAAAAAAAAAAAGATACAAATGAACTTATTTACAAAACAGAAATAGACCCATAGACATAGAAAACAAACTTATGGCTACCAAAGGAGGAAGCAGTGGAGGGGGGATAAATTAGGAGGTTGAGATTAAGAGATACACACTACTATGTAAAAAGTAGATAACCAACAAGGACCTACTGTATAGCACAGGGAACTCTACTCAGTATTTTGTAATAACTTATAAGGGAAAAGAATCTGGAATAAAATACACATATAAGTATAAATGAATCACTTAACTGTACACCTGAAACCAACACAACATTGTAAATCAACTATACTTCAATAAAATATATCTATACATCTATATATCTATGGAAGACATTTTTTAAAAAGATCTTTAAAGTTGCAAGAAAGAGACATACCAGATTACCCCTAAGGATGGAGGTTTATTGAAAGGATCCATGAGAAAACGAGGACGTGAGGTCACTCATGAGGGGCATAGTCACTCTGGTTACTGATATTTCCGAGGCTTCGATATCTGCCTGGGTGTGAATCCTGGCTCTGCCACTTCCATGCCATGTGACCTTGGGAAGTTGCTGAAGCTCTTAGTGTCCTAGTTTATTTTTCTCTAAACTGTGGATAAAAATAGAATCCACCTCATAGGGATGAATGAGGATTAAACAAGATAATGCATATATAATGCTTATTGCGGTGCCCGACCCTTGGCAGATTCTCAATAACTGGTAGCTACTTCATAGCAGCAGCATCAGTAACAGTCATAGTAGTAATAGTAATAGCTGCTGTTATTGTAGTTATTATTGCACTTGAAATAGAAAACAGAATATAACTTAGTGTCATTCAGGATAATGTCCTGAGCTCAAAAGATTTGCCTTCTCTTTTTCACCTAGTGTGTGTACTTCCCAAAATAGAGGATTTGATGGGGTTGGTTGGACAGTCAAAATCAGCTCAGGAATAGGGGTACTCCCTCCTGCCCAACTTCTCTTGTGATTGTCTTTAGGTAACCCACTGATTCCCAGTTAAATGTACTGGGGCTAGCTTAGCAGGGTTGTTTTTAACTCTCTAATACACACACTGGATGTACACTGGCAAGGGAAAACAAACAGATGAACCAAAATTGGACCATTTTCCTCAATAGGGGTCTGTTTCCAAGTTGGACACTTTGCTTTCATGGGCTCTTCTTTGAACTAATTCCAGTCTAGTGACCTTCTTAAATAGTTAGATCTGAAAGAAACACATCTTCTTACAAGCACATGTTCATTTTTTATTCCACGCCTTTTCACATCAAGACTCCTTGAGCTATTTCTTCCCTTGTTTCCCCCAGTGTGAGCTTCCTTGAAGCTCCTGAGACTGTCAGTCACAGCATGGAATCAAATGAATATCATATAATTAAATCACATAGAACATAAAAACCTGTGTGCTAGGATATTAGTAGTCTGGGTTTCCAGAAGTCATGCTGCTTCATTCTATACCAACTAGCTCTGTAAGGTCCAGATAGAATGAGTTAGTTATTCAGGATGAATGAAAAATCTCCAAGGATTCCCATTGTGAAGTCCTTCACTCTTTATCAAAGGAGACAGGCCTGTGGATTGCTAGGAAATAAAATGAGGCCTCTGAGGTCCAAAGTTACTTTAAAGTTCCATTGTTACTAGTCCTGCCTTGAATACCATGTTTGTATTTTAAATATTTACCCTTTCATCATTGAAGCAGTTCAATTTATGTCTACATCTTCCATTTTTCAAAATTAACTTAAGCTTCATCTTGATGGATTTCCGACAGCTCTTCTTCTATAAGACTTTTTGATAGTTTTGGTCACAGTTGAAGCAAAATTTTGTTTAAAACTCATATTTAAGACATGAACTGCTAGCAGATAGAGGACATAGGCATGCTGGAGATAAATATGTCATGACATCAGATTATGTCCAACAGGTTTTATAGCTGAAGGAGCTATTGGGGAGAAGTGGCTGCCATCCTGCTTCTCAGAGTCCTTTTGGGCTTGATATCAGCCACAGAGCTACCATTCAGGTCAATAGGCTTCTTGTGATCAACAATGTCAAAACAGCTTAACAATCTCAAATAATCAGCATCCTCTACAGAAGACTCTGAGCCAGGGTGAATAATGTTTTGGGGGTAACAGTGATAATTTCTATTTCATACCTGAAACAAAGCTGCAAACAACAGAGAAGAGAAAGTGAAATTACCCAGAATAGTCTTGTTCTCAAGGTTCCAGGAAACTATTCAGCATCTCCTGGTAGGTGATTCAAACTCACCACTGTCCATAATCGTCTGGTGTTTCTTAAACGGATAGCAATCCATGGCTTGGGCTGTGCTATTTTCAAAACAAATCAAAATCATGAAAGGAACCCAACTGCTGCTTAGTGACTGCTCTTAACCAAGAGCTGGACAATGTGGCCTCATATGACATCGCTATTAATTGTATTGGTTAACAGCCTTAATTAATACCCTTCCTTGACAAGGTGCTTTCCCCACTCTCTCTCTCTATATCACAGTGGGAAAATCAGTCTACATACACAGTTACACTGGTTCCTTTTCTATTTCTCAGGATATCCCTAGTATTCCAGATTTAATCCCCAAAAGCTTTGCTTTCACAGATGAACAAAAAGTGCCCAATGTTGAGATAAAACAATTTTAAGACACTTAGAATTGCACCGTTTATTTCAAAATCATAGTATTATATTTTTCTAAATATTTGTTTTGAAGAGACACTCTTTACATTCTGTCTTTCATCCAATGCAGGTGTTGCTTGTACCCAAAAAAGAGGAACACTGGCCCTGATCATTTTTAAATTTTAAGATGCATCTACTTTTTTTCTATAGAAAGCTGCGTTATTCTATCAGCACTTTTTAGAAACATGATCTCAGAGCTCAACTCTGATTGTTTTCTATTATATTCGATTTCCTTAAACAACAGTCAACTGTCTGGAGGTGAATAGGTAGATCTTGACATTAACAAAGGCTAAAAGGCAGAATTGAGAAATGTATTACCTAAAATTCTCCTAGGTTTTTTTCCTTTATTTATTTGGGTGGATTATAATCTGCCAGCTGCTTTAAGATACTCACGATGGTCAACGGAAATTTACTAACCTTATGCCAGCAACTGTCAACCCAGTGGTCCTTGTACTACAGGCAGACAAATGACAAAAGAGAACTCTCAAAGCCCAGAGGAAGCAAAGCTCAGTACAACTGGCAGGTTACTGAGACAGATACGGAGGGAAATTACATAGGGTTATGGTTCTACTTATGAACCTAACTATATTAAAATAAGGTTGGAACCTCAAGGGGCTTACCTTACTGACCTGCAGAGAGTTTGCTGCATTTGCCTTTTTGTCAGAGGTATTCATCATCTATATTTGTATTAAATGTACTTTATCCACCATGATAAAGGAGAAAGTAAGCCGAAAACATACTTTTGTTATTCCAGATTGCCACAAAGCATAAATAGACTCATGATAGAACAAAGAAAACATTTTTGAAGGGCATCAGCAATTACAGTGCTGTGAGAAGGGAGAGGGGAAACGAAACTAGTAATGGAGAATGGTAAGAAGAGAAAAGGAAAAGAAATTGCTCTCCTGGAGCTTCATAGTGGGTACACATTTCTTCTCACAGAAGGTGAAGCCAATGTGGTAAAGAAGATACAGATACTCAAAGCCTGGGCAATGGAATTGAAAATGAAAAATCTTGATAGAAAAGAGATTCTGAAAAGAAGAGATTTTACACCACTGGAACTTTTCTGTAGGCAGTAGGCTTGTTCCACAGAAGTTGAATCAAGTTCTTCTAAAAAAGAGTGGAATAATTAGGACAATCCAAAAGCATTTGGGAATGTAGAGAAAAGGGCTGTTGGCCAAAGAGGAAAGATGTAAGGTAATGAGGCAGAAGATAGACGGGCTCCAGGCTAGACATTTACAACTGATCTCCTGTTCACACTTCCTGGGGTGAGAAAAAGATGGATTTCAGGCCAGACATTCACTACTAGTCCCCTGTTTACATTTCCTGAGGCTAGAGACCAATGGGCTCCTGACTGTATATTTATGACTGGACTCCTGTCTACATTTTGAGATCTGCATTTCGATATAAGAAACAATAACAGAAATAGGATAGATAACCAGACATTGGACATTTTTATGGCAGGGATAGAGAGGGGCTAAACCCTGTTAAAAGATCAAGAGGTCATACATTTCCCATCTTTGGGGCAAGTGAGGCACTACACATGTGCAAAAGTCTTCACGGGGTCAAAAAGGCAGGGGAAACCAGACCATAATAAGTTTTGCCTTTGCCCCTCCCAGACGCCTTTGCGATGAAATCCATCTTGACTGAGGGGGTGTGTGCGCACCCAGGGGAGGGTCCAGAGACAAATTAGCCATGTGGTCAAAACAATACGATTGGCCAAGAAGACAAAGACCTGGATGACTGCCCCCCTTAAAAAGGATATAGACTTCCCAAAGGCACGATTCTAGCTACTCTCTTGCTGTGTTCACCAGTGCATTTTTCCGCATGTACTCTGCTTTTCTAATAAACACTTTACTTTCTTCTATATCTTCCATCACCTTGTCAGATTCATCCTTTCAAGGTAGACAAAGGACTGGGGACTGAGACTCTAGCCACTGGCCTTGTGGTCTAGTGGTTAAGATCCTGGTTTCCATCCAGGCAATCTGGGTTCAATTCCCAGTTAGGGAACTAAGGTCTGTTTCCAGCTGCTGCTTACTGCAAGCTCATGCTCACTGCTGCATGCTTCCGAAATCAGTAAGCTCTTTGGTAACATTTTTGAGAGATGTAGAAGTAGCTGGATACAGGCCTATCATGCATGACCTTTCAATAGGCATGTTACATTAATGAAGGATTTCTTATGGTAAGGCCCAAATCAGAAAGAATCTTGGATTTTTTTTGGGGAAAAAATCACATTGTAAATCCAAGATGCCATGATTTTCTTAGGGAGTAAATGTAATATAGTAGAAAGGCCATAGAGTTTGACTTCAGCTTTTGACAGATTGAGGGTCAAATCCTGGCTCAGCCGCTCAGTTAAATGCATGAATTTGGGCAAGCTACTTTCTCTCAGCTTCAGTTTCTTCATCTAGTAAATGTGAAAAATTATAGCTGTGTCACAGTTCTGTTGTGAGAAGTAAGTGATGTATCATGTAAAGAGTCTAATCATTAACTCATAATTGGAATGTAATAAATGGTATATATTTTTGGTTATTATACATTTTCAGGTAAAGGCAAGATGTGGTTTATGATGGGAAATGACTGGATGCTCAATACATTTCAGAGGCAAGTGAATTTGGTAACCATTTACAAAGGAAATAAAAGAAATAAAACAAATACAATACAAAAGCCCACGTGGTTTTTGGAAGTAATATATATTACCTACTCTGACCACAGAAAATTCTTTCTGTAGGCTGAATGATTTGGAATGAATTGGACAATTACGTCAATTTTTCCTAAGATGAAGTTAACACTTTAGGGTGCTGTTTATCATGCAGAGTATAAAAATTATCATGGAAAAGGATTCAAACCCATATGTTTTATTTTGTTTTCCTCTGATAAACTTTATCATGAAAATGAATTAATAGTGCCACTTTCTTCTAATTAAATCTTTGTCATAAGCAAACAATATCAGAATTTTAATGCCACATCTATGCTTCAAATTCATACTCTTTTTCCTTTTTAATATTCTCTGTTTACATTGTTTGACATGTTATAGTATTTCTCAAACTGCTCAAACCATACAAACATGAAAATTGGATGTGAGGTCACAAACATGGCTGATGATTATTCCATTGTTTTGATAATTTCAAAGCAGTCCCAACAGAACTCACTCCCATTTCATCACTACATTATTGCAAGTTCGAGTTTCTCTTCAATTATAATAAGTATTAATACATTCCAATGATTGTCATAAAGGTACAACTTAGCACACATTACAGTGCTAAAAAGGAACACATGTTTACTTCTACTATGTTTCAGGGACGTCTATATTTGTTTATAGCTATATGTGTTTCTTATAAGATACCATTTTGTTTCTCCATATTGTAGAGAACTTCCATGAAACAAGAACTGTAAAAATCACATTTGTCCATTTTGCTTTACAACATTGTGACAAAGAACCTTGAGGGACACTTCTATTTCATATTCTTGTACCCCCAGTGGCTGCAAAATTTCCAAGGGTAGGATTTAGAGGATGTAATTGAAAGCAAAAACAGTAGTCTGGGATTCTACTTAGTAACTGTGTGACTTTGGGGCCATCACTTAATACCTATGGGTTTCAGTTGACTTTTCTGTAAAAGGAGGGACTTGTCTTGGGGTGATTGATCCTGAAAGCCTCTTCTAACTTCAAATTTTGTATGTTGGGATAAGGGAGTTGAATTTCTCAGAGGAGGGAATTCTCTTCATGATTTAGTCTGAAAGAGAGAATCTGCAGGTCTGCACAAGATGCTTCTTTTCTAATCCAATTTTCTTGTTATGTGAAAATTCCTCTTTCTTTGGTGAAAGAAGACAATCCAGGGGGAAAAGCCTCTATTTAATATTAGTGGTGTACTCATGTGATATTGCAATATCCAAAGCATATTTTCACATGTTCCAGAGGTGTGGGCAATCACTTTTGTGGTTTGGGGTTTCTCAGTGATACTGAGGTATGAAGTATAGAAACAATCTTAAAACCCCATCTGCAGTTCTGTGGTTGTGACACTCTAATCTAGAACATTCCACGCTTGTTAATCCAAATACAGTTTAATGAAAAGTCTGTCACCTACAGTAGCCTTAGGGAACAAAGATTTAACCAATTTTTCTCAGTAAAAGTAAGTTCACTAAAAATACATTTTGATTTTAAAATTATAATGGTAATAAATGTGTGCTATAACAAGAAAAGCAACACAGAGATGCATTCAAAAAAAAAAAAAAAACCTTAAACATTGACATCCACATACAAAAATATGAACCTAGGTCCATACCTTACACCCTTCACAAAAATTAACTCAAAATGGATCAGAGACCTAAATGCAAAGTGCTAAACTGTAAGACTCTGAGATGATAACACAGGAGAAAACCTAGATGACATTTGATATGGTGATGCCTTTTTAGGTACAACACCAAAGACATGATCTATGGGTTTCCCTGGTGGCACAGTGGTTGAGAATCTGCCTGCCAATGCAGGGGACACGGGTTCGAGCCCTGGTCTGGGAAGATCCCACACGCCGTGGAGCAACTAGGCCCATGAGCCACAACTACTGAGCCTGTGCATCTGGAGCCTGTACTCCGCAACGAGAGGCCACGATAGTGAGAGGCCCACGCACCGCGATGAAGAGTGGCTCCCGCTTGCCACAACTAGAGAAAGCCCTCGCACAGAAACAAAGACCCAACACAGCCAAAAATAAATAAATAAATTAATTAATTAAAAAAAAAAGACGTGATCTATGAAACAAATAATTGATAAGGTGGACTTCATTAAAATTAAAAATTTCTGCTCTGTGAAAGACAATATTGAGAATTAGAAGACAAACCACTGACCAGGAGAAAATATTTCCAAAAGACACATCAGATGAAGGACTGTTATGCAAAATATGCCAAGAACTCTTAAAACTCAATAAGAAGAAAACAATCAACTTAATTATAAAAAGGGGCCTTAAACATGGATATCCTTAACATACATCTCACCAAAGAAGATATACAGATGGCAAATAAAACAATAATAAGACACTACTACATGCCTATTAGAATGACCAAAATCTAAAACACTGACAATACCAAATGCTAGTGAGGATGTTGCGCAACAGGAACTCTCATTCATTGCTGGTGGGAATGCAAAATAGTACAGCCCCTTTGGAAGACAGTTTGGCAGTTTCTTACAAAAGTAAACATACTCTTACCATGTGATCCAGCAATTGCATAACTTGGTATTTACCTAAAGGAGTTGAAAACTTATGTTCACACAAAACCCTGCACATGGATGTTTATAGTAGCTTTATTCAGAATTGTCAAAACTTGGAAGCAACCAAAGTGTTCTTTAGTATGTGAATGGATAAATAAGCTGTGGTACATCCAGAAAGTGCAATATTATTCAGCGTTAAAAGGAAGTGAAGAAATAACAATATTGTATTGTATATTTGAAAGTTGCTAAGACAGTAGGTCTTAAAACTTTTCACAAGAAAAAAATATTTGCAACTATGTGAGGTGATGGATGTTAAATAAACTTAATGTGGTAATCATTTTGCAATGTATACATATATCTAATCATTATGTTGTACACCTTCAACTAATACAATATTATATGTCAATTATATCTCAATAAAACTGGGGAAAAAAAGAAATGAACTATCAATCCATGAGAAGACATGGAAGAAACTTAAATGTATATTACTAAGTAAAAGAAGTTGAGCTGAGAAGGCTACAACTGCGTGATTCCAATTATATGATATTCTGGAAAAGGTAAAAGTATAGCAACAATAAAAATATCAATAGTTGTTGGGGGCGAGGGGGAGGAGATGAATAGGTAGAACACAGAGGATTTTTAGGGCAGTGAAAATACTCTGTATGATACTATAATGGTCTATACATGTCATTATACATTTGTCCAAATCTATAGAATGGAGTACACCAAGAGTGAACCCTAAGGTAAATTGTAGACTTTGGGTGATGATATGTCAATGTAGGTTCATCCTTAGCAAAAAATGTACCATTCTGGTGAGTGATGTTGATAATGGGGGAGGTTATGTATGTGACGGGGCAGAGGGTTTATGGGAAATCTCTGTACTTTCCTCTCCATTTTATTGTAAACCTGAAACTGCTCTAAAATGATAAAGGCTTAAAAAAATTTAAACATCTCTCTCCACTCCCACTACCTGTTTCTCTTCACCAAGGTAACCAATGTTAACCACTCTGGGATGTTTTCTTCACCACCTTTCATTGTGCTCATGCAAGCACATGTAAGTAAGGTCTTTTTCCAATTTATACAGGATGTCATAAAACTCAAGGTGACTAAAGAAACATGACTCTCTTCAGTGACTACCAACATTTCTCTGATTGGCAAAGTCCTTCTTACATATAGCTTATCTTCCCCTGAGCTCAGTCCCAGATCTCAGTCTCCTTTGCTATTTGTAGGATTCCCATTCCTTAAAAATAAAAAGCCATTCATTTCTGAAGAAAGCATTCTCTTGGGGGCCATGAGTAAGCACAGCACTTCCTTTCTAGTAGCTATAATGTTTACTGTAGATATAAAATTTACTTTCCACACTATAATATTTGAATGATTTTTGTACCTAAACATTTAGCCCTATTGTGGGATGTTCAGAGCAGATTCAAAAGTTTCTTTTGTAGTGGTTTTACAAAGAGGGAACAAGAAACATGTTCAGGTGAAGAAAAGTAGTTAGCTGATCACAATCTCACTTCCAAAGTGTTAGTTAGCCACTCACACCGTGCACCAACTTTGATCTTATTTGTAACTACAAGTGTTAGTGATAGAAACAAAATGGAGATTATGAGAGGGTTAGAAATGCTATATTACAAACTGGGTTGGAAGGTATCCTTTATATTATTTGACCATAGAGGTGGTCTAGTTACTGTGGTATATATAGCCCTGATCTAAGTGATCAGTAAAAAATAATTTACATATCAGGGTTTCTCAAGGAAATAATGGGTTTTGACTAGAGAAGCAGGTTCATTCTATGCACACAATGTTGATCCTGAAATGTCACTCCCTAGATATGGTTTATAACTGGATGAAAAGCTAGCTCAGCAAGAAGTCAGGACTTCTGTATAATATAATGATGTGACATTTTTTTAACCTAATGGGACTCTGCATGACAAAAATTTTTAAGATGATAATAGTACTAGATATATTATGATCTGCTAGTTAAACCCCCAGGAGGAAAGAATCCTTCTATATAATGTTGCCATAAGAGTTACCAGAAGATTTATAGCTTTTGCAGGATGAGTTTAATATTTATCTAAATTAGAGGTGGAGAATCTGGAATAAAGTAAGAGATTACCGCAATGATGGCGAATCCTCAGGCTTCTGGATGTCTAAAAGATAGAAGTGTAATTGCCTTCTGGTAGACCCCAGGATGAACACAGTTTTAATTGGCATAATTAAAAGGGGAATTAAAAATGCATACTGAGCACCTTAAAAGAATCTCAGTGAGAGTGCAAAGGAACCAAGATGGCAGAGTAGAAGGACGTGCTCTCACTCCCTCTTGTGAGAATACCAGAGTCATGGCTAGCTGCTGGACAATCATCGACAGGAGGACACTGGAGCTCACCAGAAAGGGTACCCCACATCGAAAGACGAAGGATAAGCCACAATGAGACAGTAGGAGGGGTGCAATCACAGTAAAATCAAATCCCATAACTGCTCGGTGGGTGACTCACAGACTGGAGAACACTTGTACCACAGAAGTCCACCCACTGGAGTGAAGGTTTGAGCCCCACATCAGGCTTCCCAACCTGGGGGTCCGGCAATGAGAGGAGGAATTCCTAGAGAATCAAACTTTGAAGCCTAGTGGGATTTGATTGCAGGACTTCGACAGGACTGGGGTAAACAGAGACCACACCCTTGGAGGACACACACAAAGTAGTGTGTGCATCAGGACCCAGGGGAAGGAGCAGTGACCCCAGGGGAGACTGAGCCAGACCTACCTGCTAGTGTTGAAGGGTCACCAGCGGAGGCAGGGGGTGGCTGTGGCTCACTGTGGGGATGAGGACACTGGCGGCAGAGGTTGTAGGGGGTGCTCCTTGGCGTGAGCCCTCCCAGAGTCCACCATTAGCCCCACCAAAGAGTCCAGGTAGGCTCCAGTGTTGGGTTACCTCAGGCCAAACAACCCACAGGGAGGGAACCCAGCCCCACCCAACAGCAGTCAAGTGGATTAAAGTTTTACTGAGCTCTGCCCACCAGAGCAACAGTCAGCTCTACTCACCACCAGTCCCTCCCATTAGGAAACTTACACAAGCCTCTTAGATAGCCTCATCCACCAGAGGGCAGACAGCAGAAGCAAGAAAAACTACAATCCTGCAGCCTGTGGAACAAAAAACACATTCAAAGAAAGATAGATAACATGAAAAGACAGGGGCTATATACCAGGTGAAGGAACAAGATAAAACCCCAGAAAAACAACTAAATGAAGTGGAGATAGGCAACCTTCCAGAAAAACAATTCAGAATAATAATAGTGAAGATGATCCGGGACCTCGGAAAAAGAATGGAGGCAAAGACCGAGAAGATGCAAGAAATGTTTAACAAAGACCTAGAAGAATTAAAGATGAACAATGATGAACAATGAACAATGTAATAACTGAAATGAAAACTACACTAGAAGGAATCAATAGCAGAATAACTGAGGCAGAAGAACGGATAAGTGACCTGGAAGACAGAATGGTGGAATTCACTGCTGCGGAACAGAATAAAGAATAAAGAATGAAAAGAAATGAAGACAGCCTAAGAGGCATGTGGGACAACATTAAACGTAACAACATTTGCATTATAGGGGTCCCAGAAGGAGAAGAGAGAGAGAAAGGACCAGAGAAAATATTTGAAGAGATTATAGTCGAAAACTTCCCTAACATGGGAAAGGAAATAGTCACCCAAGGCCAGGAAGTGCAGAGAGGCCCATACAGGATAAACCCAAGGAGAAACACTCTGAGACACATAGTAATCAAATTGGCAAAAATTACAGACCACGAAAAATTATTGAAAGCAGAAAAGGAAAAATGACAAATAACATACAAGGCAACTCCCATAAGGTTAACAGCTGATTTCTCGGCAGAAACCCTACAAGCCAGAAGGGAGGGGCATGATATACTTAAAGTGATGAAAGGGAAGAACCTACAATCAAGATTACTCTACCCAGCAAGGATCTCATGCAGATTCGAAGGAGAAATCAAAAGCTTCACAGACAAGCAAAAGCTAAGAGAATTCAGCACCACCAGACCAGATCTACAACAAATGCTAAAGGAACTTTTCTAATTGAGAAACACAAGAGAAGAAAAGGACCTACAAAAAGACACCCAAAACAATTAAGAAAATGGTCATAGGAACATACATATCAATAATTACCTTAAACGTGAATGGATTAAATGCTACAACCAAAAGACACAGGCTTGCTGAATGGATACAAAAACAAGACCCATACATATGTTGTCTACAAGAGACCCACTTCAGACCTAGGGACACATACAGACTGAAAGTGAGGGGATGGAAAAAGATATTCCATGCAAATGGAAATCAAAAGGAAGCTGGAGTAGCAATACTCATATCAGATAAAATAGACTTTAAAATAAAGAATGTTACAGGAGACAAGGAAGGACACTACATAATGATCAAGGGATCAATCCAAGAAGAAGATATAACAATTATAAATATATATGCACCCAACATAGGAGCACCTCAATACATAAGGCAACTGCTAACAGCTCTAAAAGAGGAAATGGACAGTAACACAATAATAGTGGGGGACTTTAACACCTCACTTATACCAATGGACAGATCATCCAAAATGAAAATAAATAAGGAAACAGAATGTTTAAATGACACAATAGACCAGATAGATTTAATTGATATTTATAGCACATTCTGTCCCAAAACTGCAGATTACACTTTCTTCTCAAGTGTGCACGGAACATTCTCCAGGATAGATCACATCTTGGGTCACAAATCAAGCCTCAGTAAATTTAAGAAAATTGAAATCATATCAAGCATCTTTTCTGACCACAATGCTATGAGATTAGAAATGAATTACACGGACAAAATGTAAAAATAAAACACATGGAGACTACACAATACGTTACTAAACAACCAAGAGATCACTGAAGAAATCCAAGAGGAAATCAAAAAATACCTAGATACAAATGACAACGAAAACACGACAAAACAAAACCTATTGGATGAAGCAAAAGCAGTTCTAAGAGGGAAGTCTATAGCTATACAAGCCTACCTCAACAAACAGGAAAAAATCTCAAAAAAACAATCTAACCTTACACCTAAAGGAACTAGAGAAAGAAGAACAAACAAAACACAAAGTTAGCAGAGGAAAGATATCATAAAGATCAGAGCAGAAATAAATGAAATAGAAATCAAAGAAAACAATAGCAAAGATCAATAAAACTAAAAGCTGGTTCTTTGAGAAGATAAACAAAATTGATAAACCGTTAGCCAGAATCATCAAGCAAAAGAGGGAGAGGACTCAAATCAATAAAATCAGAAATGAAAAAGGAGAAGTTACAACAGACACCGCAGAAATACAAAGCATCCTAAGAGACTACTACAAGCAACTCTATACCAATAAAATGGACAACCTGCAATAAATGGACAAATTCTTAGAAAGGTATAACCTTCCAAGAATGAACCAGGAAGAAACAGAAAAAATGAACAGACCAATCACAAGTAATGAAATTGAAACACTGATTAAAAATCTTCCAACAAACAGAAGTCCAGGACCAGATGGCTTCATGGGCGAATTCTATCAAACATTTAGAGAAGAGCTAACACCCATCCTTCTCAAACTCTTCCAAAAAATTGCAGGAGAAGGAACGCTCCCAAACACATTCTATGAGGCCACCTTCACCCTGATGCCAAAACCAGACAAAGATACCTCAAAAAAAGAAAATTACAGACCAATATCACTGATGAATATAGATGCAAAAATCCTGAACAAAATATTAGCAAACAGAATCCAACACCACATTAAAAGGATCATACAACATGATCAAGTGGAATTTATCCCAGGGATGCAAGGATTCTTCAATATACACAAAACAATCAATGTGATATACCATATTAACAAATTGAAGAAGAAAAATCATATGATCATCTCAATAGACGCAGAAAAAGTTTTGACAAAATTCAACACCCATTTATGATAAAAACTCTCCAGAAAGTGGGCATAGAGGGAATCCACCTCAAAATAATAAAGGCCATATACGATAAACCCACAGCAAACATCATTTTCAATGGTGAAAAACTGAAAGCATTTCCTCTAAGATCAGGAACAAGACAAGGATGTCCACTCTCACCACTATTATTCAACATAGTTTTGGAAGTCCTAGCCACGGCAATCAGAGAAGAAAAAGAAATAAAAGGAATACAAATTGGAAAAGAAGAAGTAAAACTGTCACTGTTTGCAGATGACATGATACTATGCGTAGAGAATCCTAAAGATGCCACCAGAAAACTACTAGAGCTCATCAATGAATTTGGTAAAGTTGCAGGATAGAAAATTAATGCACAGAAATCTCTTGCATTCCTATACACTAATGATGAAAAATCTGAAAGAGAAATTAAGGAAACACTGCCATTTACCATCGCAACAAAAAGAATAAAATGCCTAGGAATAAACCTACCTAGGGAGGCAAAAGACCTGTATGCAGAAAACTATAAGACACTGATGAAAGAAATTAAAGATGATCCCAACTGATGGAGAGATATACCATGTTTTTGGATTGGAAGAATAAATATTGTGAAAATGATTATACTACCCAAAGCAATCTACAGAGTCAATGCAATCCCTATCAAATTACCAATGGCATTTTTTACGGGACTAGAACAAAAAATCTTAAAATTTGTATGGAGACACAAAAGACCCCGAATAGCCAAAGCAGTCTTGAGGGAAAAAAACGGAGCTGGAGGAATCAGACTCCCTGACGTCAGACTATAACACAAAGCTACAGTAATCAAGACAATATGGTACTGGCACAAAAACAGAAACATCGATTAATGGAACAAGATAGAAAGCCCAGAGATAAACCCCCCCACCTATGGTCAACTAATCTATGACAAAGGAGGCAAGGATATACAATGGAGAAAAAACAGTCTCTTCATAAGTGGTGCTGGGAAAACTGGACAGCTACATGGAAAAGAATGAAATTAGAACACTCCCTAACACCATACACAAAAATAAACTCAAAATGGATTCGAGACCTAAATGTAAGACCGGACACTATAAAACTCTTAGAGGAAAACATAGGAAGAACACTCTTTGACATAAATCACAGCAAGATCTTTTTTGACCCACCTCTTAGAGTAATGGAAATAAAAACAAAAATAAACAAATGGGACCTAATGAAACTTCAAAGCTTTTGCACAGCAAAGGAAATCATAAACAAGATGAAAAGACAACCCTCAGAATGGGAGAAAATATTTGCAAATGAATCAACGGACAAAGGAGTAATCTCCAAAATATATAAACAGCGTACACAGCTCAATATTAAAAAAACAAACAACCCAATCTAAAAATGGGCAGAAGACCTAAATAGACATTTCTACAAAGAAGACATACGGTGGCCAAGAAGCACATGAAAGCTGCTCAACATAACTAATTATTGGAGAAATGCAAATCAAAACTACACTGAGGTACCACCTCACACCAGTTAGAATGGGTATCATCAGAAATGCTGGAGAGGGTGTGGAGAAGAGGGAACCCTCGTGCACTGTTGGTGGGAATGTAAATTGATACAGCCACTATGGAGAACAGTATGGAGGTTCCTTAAAAAACTAAAAGTAGAATTACCATATGACCCAGCAATCCCACTACTGGGCATATACTCAGAGAAAACCATAATTCAAAAAGACAGATGCACCCCAATGTTCATTGTGGCACTATTTACAATAGCCAGGTCATGGAAGCAACCTAAATGCCCATTGACAGACGAATGGATAAAGAAGATGTGGTACATATATACAATGGAATATTACTCAACCATAAAAAGGAACGAAATTGGGTGATTTGTTGAGACGTGGATGGATCTAGAGACTGTCATACAGAGTGAAGTAAGTCAGAAAGAGAAAAATAAATATTGTATATTAACGCATGTATGTGGAACCTAAAAATATGGTACAGATGAACTGGTTTGCAGGGCAGAAGTTGAGACACAGATGTAGAGAAGAAACGTATGGACACCAAGGGAGGAAAGCCGCAGGGGGCTGGGGATGGTGGTGTGATGAATTGGGCGAGTGGGATTGACATGTATACACTGATGTGTATAAAATTGATGACTAATAGGAACCTACTGTATAAAAAAGTAAATAAAATAAAATTCAAAAATTTAAAAAAAATAAAAAGAACCTCAGTGAAGGCTTGCTTCAGAAATTGTGCACAATGACTCATAGGAATTGGGAAGAATTATGCTAACAATTTGCCAATGATGCTTTTGTTCAGATTTATATCCAAACAAAAGAGAAGCGTTTGATAGTTCTTTTAATGATACCAAGTCCTCTCCAAAATATACACAAAGGAAGAGTTTGTGTAGCTTGGATGCAGTTGTAGTTTGGACAAGTAGATCTCTAAATCAACAGAAAAGCAGCACCTCTCTTGAGAAAGTCCCCAGAGACATCTTACATGCTAAGCCTGTTAAGAAGGAAGATTATCATTAGTGTCAATAGACATAGGCAACTTGGGCAACAGATGTAGTTGATCCACAAGAACTTTGGCTTCCAACAACTGTCTTAGTTATACCCAGCTGTGCATCTGCCAATGTTAATCCATCATAACACAACCTGCTATTTACTTTTCTTACAATGATGGGGATTTAAGAGGAAGATGAAAGGTGAACCAAGACCTATGAGGTAATTTAGAACTTTCTTGAATTTAAACTTTCTCTTTTTCTTTCCTATTATGTAGAATTTTTGACAAGATAACATGATACCCAATTGCAGCTAGAGTAACCATTTGCTGCCAGATTAATATTGGGGAATAAAATCATTTGCTGAGTTTCTTGTTTATAGTATTTGCTAATGCCATACAGGATCATTTGATAGAAATTAGACAAGAATATAATTTGTTAGGCAGTTATCCATTTTTAATGGTCTGGCTCTTTCACATAAGGATGATCTATCAGGTAGTCTTAAAAAGAATAAACAGCTAAATATAAATAAAGCATCATAAACAGTCCTCCAAAGGAAGTAAGATTTATGATAATCCTGCTTAACTGAAAAGAGAGAAAAAAAGAGAGAGCAAAAAATCCCTTGCCCTTCTACCAACCCATACCATTACTTGTGTGTGTGTGTTTAAAATCAGTGAGAATAAGGTCGACAGCTCTTTCAGATACAAGACGTGCCGCTCTCAGTTAGAGATGTTTTTCCGATTCGGTACTGCTTATAGTTGGCAGTGTGTGGTTCCTTGCTAAATCAAAATAGAAGTGCAGAGCTGTATGTTAATGAAATGAAGGGTCCTAGGTTCTGTCATATGCCTGTAGAGTCGTTCATATTTTGAAGTCTATGTAACATTTTGATGTATTTGCTTTGATGCAGCCATTACCAAATAATGTGAAAAACAGTCATCCTTATCTCTTCCCTGAACCTTGCTCTATTCCTGAGCTTTCCCAACCCAGATCCTCACTGTAAGAGCTGCTGGTAAGGAACAAGGTAAAACTCTGAGATGGACTCTGGGCTCCTGCCATACTCATTTTGGACGAATAATCCCCCTTATGCTTGTAAGCGACCCTACAGTTTTCTATCCCTTTTATAAGAAATTCAACATTAAAAAAAAAATAAAACACCTACAATTGTTTTAGGAGATTAACTTGGAGCCAGGTATATTCCCTCATGGGTGTAAAGCTATACAAGTTTTCTTTAGGAGGAAGGAAAAGAAGAGCTTTGATAGTATAGAGGAGCTGCATTAATGTCTGTAGATCCCAACTTCACTAAAAGCTTTTTGCAGACTGATGTAATAATCATTCTTTTAAGATTCATTCCAACAGAAGGCATTGAAGTATTTATTTCGGTTAAACGTTATGAAATTACTGTTTTTGTAGGTGAATATGACTTAATGTTGGCAATTTCATATGGTTCAACCTCAGAGTTAAACTCCTCTACCCTATCTCACTTTAGCATACTGGACAAAACATGGGTGCTTTGACCAGACAGAACTGGAAGAAAATTCCAGCTCTACCAAGTATGTGACTTTGGGAAAGTATCAAAGTCTATCTCAACTTTAGTTTCTTTTTCTGTAAATTGAGGAGACTAATTCCTATTTTGTAATATGGTTGTGTGAATTGAGGACAACATGCCAAAAGCACTCTCTACAGTGATTTCAGTAAATAGTAACCCATAGAGATCATTTTTTTTTTTTTCAAACTTGGAGTACATCAGTATATGGATTCTTTTTTTTTTTTAATTTTTGTTGGAGTATAGTTGATTTACAATGTTGTGTTAGTTTCTGCTGTACAACAAAGTGAATCAGTTATACATATACGTATATCCACTCTTTTTTAGATTAGTTTCCCATATAGGTCATTATGGAGTAACGAATAGAGTTCCCTGTGTTATTCAGTAGGTCCTTATTAGTTGTTTATTTTATATATAGTAGTGTGTACATGTCAATCCCAATCTCCCAATGTATCCCTCCCCCTCTTTCCCCCTGGTAACCATAAAATTGTTTCTACATCTGTGACTCTATTTCTGTTTTGTAAATGAGTTCATTTGTACCATTTTTTTAGGTTCCACATATAAGTGATATCATATATTTGTCTTTTTCTATCTGACTTACTTCACTCAATATGACAGTCTCTAGGTCTATGCATGTTGCTGCAAATGGCATTATTTCATTCCTTTTTATGGTTAATATTACATTGTATATATGTACCACATCTTCTTTATCCATTCCTCTGTCGTTGGACATTTAGGTTTCTTCCATGTCCTGGCTATTGTAAACAGTGCTGCAATGAACTTTGGGGTGCACATATCTTTTCGAATTATGGTTTTCTCCAGATATACGCCCAGGAGTGGGATTGCTGGATCATATGGTAACTCTATTTTTAGTTTTTTAAGGAACCTCCACACTGTTCTCCATAGTGGCTGTACTAGTTTACATTCCCACCAACAGTGCAAGAGGGTTCCCTTTTCTCCACACCCTGTCCAGCATTTATTGTTTGTAGAGTTTTTTGATGATGGCCATTCTGACCGGTGTGAGGTGATACCTCATTGTAGTTTTGATTTGCATTTGTCTAATAATTAGTGATGTTGAACATCTTTTCATATGCTTTTTGGCCATCCAGAGAGATCATTCTTAAAGTTAGCATTATAAAAATCATAAGGAAGCTGTTGACACAGGAAGTAGACTGGTGGTTGCCTAGGGCTTGGAAATTTGGGGGGAAATGTGAAGTGATTACTAATAGATTCTTTTAGGGTGACAAAAAATGTTCTAAAATTAGACTGTGGCTATAGTTACACAACTCTGTGAATATACTGAAAAATCATGGAATTGTACACTTGAAATGGGTGAATTGTATGGTACATGAATTATATCTCAATAACACTGTCTTTAAAAAGTCATAAAGAGGGACACATAGAGAAAGAGCAAGAGCTTCAAACTATTTGGATAAAAAATGTTTAGACTTGGCTTTCGCAAGGCTCATTTATAGGATTTACACAATCAAACAAACCTCTGAGTTCTTCCTGAATTAATTCAGTTTAGCATGAGACAGTCATCACGAAGCATTATTTCTAATTGGCTATTTCTGGTACTGGCCACAGGGGAAGGGGTTGTTGTTTATTGCTATTCTGCATCTGGCAAATATCTAGTTTCGATGTAACAAATGTCATGAAGTAAAGATTTATTTCAAGATTTACTTCAGAGTTGAAGAAAAAGCTACAATTGACAGACTGGCTGTCTCACATCTCAGGCCTCCCAGTGCTTGGTGCATAGTCATATGAATAAGAAAACTGTGTTCCCCAACACTTGCTCATTCTGATTGCACAAACACAACGTGAGTCTGGTTTTGAACGGCAGCGCATCTTGGACAATGTTCAATCACCACACAGAGTCTGGGCAACGTAAAGAGCAGAACAGGGAAGCCTAAAAAGACAGCATATTAGTAACTTGCCCAGATGATCAAATTACATTTTCCTCTTCTAACTGTTAGACATTTACAGGGACACAATTTGGGGATGGCTTTGGGTCCTATTTAATCCCTATGTAGAAACTAAGCATCTGCTAATAGAGGGCCAGATTCTTATACAGGGAATTTTATACATAGAGCATTATTGTATGCAAATCTGGACTGAAAGGGATTCCAGTTTTGAATACTGCATTATGATACATTTGTAAATAGTCCATCCGGTTATGGATAATTTTTTTTTACCCAAAAGTATTATGCAGTGAATTGGTTTTTCCCCAACCATCTATGTAATTTATGCATAAAATAAAAACAGTTATCAAGGATTGTAGGTCAGTAGGTTCATCTTTATTAGCATATCACCTTCTGAAGATGCAATATCTTGCTGTTTCAATATGTGTGTGTGTGTGTGTGTGTGTGTGTGTGTGTATGTTTAGATCAACAGCACCTATAAGTCACATCCAGAATTAAATAACAACAATAAAGTGTTAGACTGTAGCCAGGCTACCAGCACTGAACTGACTCCAAGGCCAATGCTAGCAGAACATCTGAGTAGATGACAGCAATGAGGGTCAGATCAATGCAAAGTTCTGAAATAGATGATGCCTTTCTTTAGTACTTTTCCAGCCTATTTGCTCCCAGGAACCCAGTGCCCTATGATGTCTTCTGGGTACTCAGAGCCTGACACTGCTAAATATCATGGGAACCAATTCTGCCAGGCGGCCTAGTGCTCTGGATCTTTTTTTTTCTGGTCCCTTCCATTAGTATTTCCCCATTCTGTATATCCCACTCTTCAGTCGTATTCTATTTTATGGCTAGTCTGATACAATAATTCAACTGAGGAGTTAATGCTTTGAAAGAGTTCTATATTTTGCCCTTTCCAGGAAGCATCTGTATTTTACCAGGGAATTGTAATGTCTTGAATTACAGTTAATTCAGTCAGGGAGAATATTTGTGCCCCTCAAATAATAGTGTATAGATTATGGTTATCTTTTTGGTTTGGATAAACGAACAAGATTGAGATATATATATATATATATATATATATATATATATATATATATATATATATATATATATTTATAAATTAGATGCCACATGAAGAGGGGATGCAATCAACAAGGATTTAAGATCTGCTACAAGGACCTAGAAAAAGTAAGTCTTGAATAATGAAGCTTGCCTTTGGACTACAGGTAAATATAGGAGCAGAAAGATCAACCAACAGTGAAAAAATCAAAAATGGGGTAGCATCTTTGAGTATTCTAGAAAGTACAAAGGAACCTATACATTTAGATAGGCTCTACAGACATCAGCTATAGCCACAAACAAATGACTTGTCACAGAAGTGGGAAGAAGAACTTCAAGTCATTGGTCTTCTGAGTCATAGCCTTTTTGAATATAGATAAACAATATCTGTATGGCTTGTAATTTATACATGTACACAAACAAATGTATTAAAGGGCACATATCTCTACATTAGTAAGCTTCAGATGTATCAATTATACAACATTTAGGACTTCAAACAATTTGCCCTCTTGTCATTTTGCAACTGTGAGTTATTTATAGATAAAAGCATTTACAATTGAATGGGGAAGAAAGAGACAAGTATGTGATAGAAGCAAAGTCACATGGTTTTCTTCCCTATTCTTTATCCCAAAGGCATAAATTTATCTTTCTTGAATGTCTTCTCAAGAGAAACATTAAATACCCTAATTTCGTGGAATTACCAGAAGAAAATTAAAAGTTAAATTAAATATGACATTAGATTTTAAAGATTTGCCTCTTGGTATTCTGTCCCAACATTCCTATCTGATTTTTCCAGGCACTTAGTTCTCCTTGACCCAATGGTATTCAATCCATTCTAAGTGTGTCACTAAGCTTTGGAGAAAGTCATTTGCTGAGTACTATCACTGCTATTACATGCTACATTTTTCGGAAAGAGTTTCTATGGTTGTATCAGAGTATACATGTCCTTCAAATTTCTTTTCATTTGAAAATGTCAGAGCAGTGACAGATATAAAGGGTGGCAGGAGTGTAACATGGGGATAAATTCTATGACAATAGTTAAATAAAGCCAGAGGCAATTGTTCCAGCTTTGAAGGCGAAGAGAACAGTTATTAAAATAAATATGGTCAGAGAAGTAAGAAGTCATACTCCCATTAATAAGAACTAGATAGCATTTTTTCTTCTTGGCTAAACAATAAAATTCCATAAGCATAACTGGCACTGCCTCTCTGTTCCCCTGACTAATTGGCAGAGTATTCTGCTGCATTTGTAAGTTGTTCTCAAATTGCTCATTAAGGTCACATTTTATTGGTATTTTTGGCTTACTTAGCAGATATCTCATCAATCAGATCCTATATGTAAATAGGTGGGATACCAGTGCTACTAATGGGCTCAGAAACAGAAAATTCAGAAAAGATCAAGCAGAAACAATTAGGAAGATGAAACTTTGGTTATAGGGTTTGGCACATAAAGTTGGATTTAAAGTTACCATAGGAACTTGAGTTACTGAGAAGCAGATGACACTGTACTCCATTTTCTTCCAAGACTGAGTGGTTGGACAAAGAAAGAATGGCAAAGATAAAGTTCCCACTGTTGTCCCTTTAAATATTAGTTTGCTGGCTTTCCAGTTCTAGTAATGGTGAAGAACCTTGTAAACTAACCCTCACTCAGGCAATAGTTATGAAATCTATGTTTATGCAGCTTTTACCCTGAAATACTGCCAAGAACATGAACTGTGGGGCAGCTAGAAATCAAGCAGAAAGCGTGGCTTGAGGAGTCAAATAATGGAATTCTAGGATATCAGTTCAGTGGGAAATTAAAGGAAGAGATTCTGACAAAAGGGAAGTTACAAAGAGAGAGAGAGAAAGTTCCCAAATCTGCATATAAACTCCCCTCACATTCTTGTATAATCCATGAACCATGCATTTATGGGGGATACTTCAAAGAGCCCAGGAAAAAGAAGAGCCAGGAGACTGAAAACACTGTATAGATATTTCAGTAGATAACCATTGCAAATAAGACAGAGTTTGGAGTTTTAGGGGGGCTTCATAAATACCTGGGTCTTACCACTGAAACCCTAGAAAGACCATGCCTAAGAGGTAAAAGTTATGTTACAATATTAAAGCATTCATCTTAGGACAAAAGGAAAAAAAAGTTGAAGGACAGTCACACTAATTGAGCATAAAAGCAAGCCTCCACAGGTTCAATTTGATCAACAAATAACTTACAACAAATACACTTCAGAGGAACATAACAGAATCCAGGGACTCTACAATGAATTATCTAAAATGTTCAGTGTAAAAATAATAAAAAATTATAAAACCTGCAGAGTAACAGGAAAATTTGATGTATAATCAAGAGAAAAAGCAGTTAGTGGAAAAGGAGTTCTAGATGACCCAGATTGTTGAATTAGCGGAAAAAGATTTTAAAGCAGCCATTAAAATATGCTCAAGGTCTTAGAAGAAAAGATTGTCAAATTGAGTGAACAACTGGGAAATCTCAGTGAATAAATAAAATATACTTTAAAAACTAAATGGGCATTTGATAATTTAAAAGTAAAATATCAGAAATGAAAAATTCACTTAAGAGTTGATTGAGAATAATAGAAGAAAATGTCAGTGAAATTGAAGATATGTCAATCAAAATTATCCATATGAAGAAGAGGAAGAAAGATTAACACAAAAATGAAGAGAATATCAGTAACTTCCAAGACATTATTAAGCATCTAAAATACATGAAATTAGACACCTAGGAGGAGAGAATAGGGTGTAAAAAATATTGTTAAAATAATAATAATAATAATAAAATAATAATTTAAATATTTCTAAATTTAGTTAAACATACAAAAGACAAGCATTAACTTACAGATCCAGGAAACTTAGCCAACATAAAGTAGGATGAATTTAAAGCAAACCACATCTAGGCAGTTCATAGTCAAATTATGAAAAACCAAAGATATTACATTGAAAGCAGCAGGGAAATAAGACAGATTACATATAGGGAAAAAATGATATGTTACAGCTAACTTCTCACCAAAAGCAATCGAAACCAAAAGAAAAAGAAATCACATCTTCAAAGTGCTGAAATAAAACAACTGTAAACCCAGAATTCAATATCCAGTGAAAATATTCTTCCAAATGAGGGTGATATAAAGATATTTTAAGATAAACTGTTACCAGACTATCTAAGCTACAAGAAATGCTATAGAAAGTTCTTAAGACTGAGGAAATTATACTGGATGGAAACTCAGATCTACAGGGAAAAAAATGAAAATCATCAAGAAGGGTAAATATAAGGGTAAATTTTAAAAATATTGTCTTTCTCCAAAACACTGCATTGTTGAATTTATAACTTATGTAAATACAAAACATATGATAATAATAATACAAAGAGTGGTGAGTATATGAAATTTTAACTTTCAAGGTATTTATTTTTTACATGAATGGGTACAATATTTACCCTAAATGTACTGTGATAAGATTAAGATGGGTAGTCTAATCCTTAGAGCAGCTACTAAAATGGCACTAGAAGGTATAATTAAAAATCTAATAGAAGAATTTAAAAAAATTTTTAAAGTTATTGAATTAACCCAAAGGAAAGCTTTTCATGAGAAGGTATTGCTTAGTCTATTTACATTTCATGTAATATTGATGTAGTTAGGTTTAAATCTACCATCTTGCTAGTTCTTATGTATATTTTTTGTTTCTGTGATCCTCCTTTATTGTCACCATTTGGATTATTTCAATAATTTATACTAGATGAGAAAGCAAGGCACAACTTTATGTGGTCTTCAAGAGCCACACTTAAATATAAAGATGTATATATATCAAAAATAAAAGAATATAAAATATATACAATGTAAATGGTAAGCATAGGAAAGCTGAAGTGAAGTGATTATAATAATATCAAACAAAATAGAATTTAAGAAAAGAGGAATTATTGACAAAAAAAGACATTTATCTTGTTTCGATGTAGTAACATCCTCTCTCAGTAAGTGAGAGAACAACTAAATAAAAAATTAGTGATCTGAAAACACTATCAACTAGCTTGCCCCTATTTTTATAACACTTCACCACACAACTGCAGAAAACTCATTCTTTTCTTGTGCACATGGAACTTTAAGCAAGATAGATAATATGCTGGGCCTTAAAATAAATCTCAATACATATCAAAAGATTTAAATATTACAGAGAATTTTCTCCAAACACAATAGAACTAAATTATAAATTAGTAACAAAAAAGTATCTAGAACTATCCTCAAATGGTTTAAAATTAAGCAGCCTACTTGTAAATGACCCTAGAGTCAAAGAATAAATTACAAGGGGAAATAAATCCACCTGGGCAATAGACACCCAGGACACCAACATGGTGTCAGTGATGCCAGTGAAGGAGAAGAAATTCATGGATGTCAAAATAGGGAAGCTGGATATTAATGTGGGATTTCACCCCTAAAGGCATTGTTGGAGCATTTCAAAGAGGTTATTACAAGTATGTCAGTGGAAGAAAGGAAGCATCACTGGGGTTTCTATGGTGCTGGCAACTTACATGCTTTTCAGCTATTGTCTTTCTTAGAAGGAACTCAAACATGAGTGGTTATGCAAGTACCACTGAAGAGAGCCCAGTGTGGAGTGCAACTCTGCATTCCTGACCATGACTTTTTTTGCTTGGCACCCTTCCTTGAGGAACACAATGGTGTAAATCTTTTCATATCCTAATTGAGAATTAATGTCAAATAAAAGATGACTGGTACATGTAAAAAGAAAAAAGAAAAAAGAAAAGAAATCCACCTGAAAGGTAATGAAAACGCAATACAGCAAAATGTGTGGGAAGCAGCTAAAGCAGTGCTTAGAAGGAAATGTATAAATCTGAATATATAAAAAAATGCAGGTCTTCTTTATATAAAAGAAGGGCTCAAAATTATTGATCTTAATTTTTATCTTATGAAACTAAAAAAGAAGAGAAAATTAAACCCAAAGTAGGAGAAAGAAAATAATAAAGGTAAGAGCAAAAATTAATAAAATAGAAAACACGAACAATAGAAAAATTTAACAAAAAAATCTGGTTCTTTGAAAAGTTTGATAAAATAGATAAACTCTGTTGTAGATCAATTAATAAATAAAAGGTCAAATACAAATTACAAGTATCAGGAATGAAAGTAGGGATATTATTACAGACCCTACACACATTAAAATGATACCCAAAGAATATTATGAATAACTTTATGCTAATGAAGCTGACAAATTGGATGATATGGATTAATGACAAAAATTGCCAAAACTGACATGAAAAGATATAGAAAATTATAACGACTACATTTATGAAAGAAATTGAATGTATAATAAAAATACAAAGAAAATTTCCAGAACACAAGTTCTTGTTGATGAATTCTGTGAAACATTTAAGAAGAAAATAACATTAATCTCATAAAACTCTTTTAGAAGATGAAGGAAGGGAAAATCCCTCCTAATTTGCTTTATGAGGTCCGAATAAGCCAGTTTCCAAAATCTGACAAAGGCACTACAAGAACAGAAAATAACAAGCTAGTGTTCTTCATGAATACCAAAAAAATCCTTACCACGATAGTAGGAAATTAAATACAGCAATATTGATAGATGATAGATAGATAGATAGGTAGATAGATAATAGATACATAAAGATAAAGATAATAGAGGTATACTTCATTTTATTGTGCTTCTTTATTGTGCTTCACAGATATTGTGTTTTTTACAAATTGAAGGTTTTGGCAATCCTGCATTTTTCCAACAGCATTAGCTCATTTCGTGTCTCTGTGTCACACTTTGGTAATTCTTGCAATATTTCAAACTTTTCATTATTATTATATTTGATATCACCATCTGTGATCAGTGATCTTTGATGTTACTACAACTCTGAAGGTTCAGATGATGATTAACATTTTTAGTGATAAAGTATTGGGTTTAGTAAGATCTTACGGAAAACCCTGAATGAACTTTTTGGCCAACCCAACATTTTTTAAACTAAGGTATGTATATTGTTTTTTAGACATAATGTTATTGCACACTTAATAGCCTACAGTAATGTGTAAACATAATTTTTATGTGCACTGGGAAACCAAAAAATTCATGTGACTTGTTTTATTGCAATATTCACTTTATTGCAGTGGTGTGGAACTGAACCTGCAATATCTCAGGTCTGCCTGTACATGATGAGTAAGTGGGGTTTATTCCTGTACATGATGAGTGATGCAAGATTGGTTTAACATTCAAAATCAATCATTGTAACTCACCATTTTAAGGGAATAAAGAAGAAAAATCATAAAATCATTTCAAAAGATGCAGAAGAATAATTTGACAAATTCCACATTTCTTCATGATTTAAAAACAAGATATTCTTAGCAATTAGGGAAGGAACTTAATCCAATAAAAGGGATCTACAAAAAGCCTATAGCTAACATTATTGTTAATGATGCACTATTGGATGCTTTTCCCCTAAGAGTAGAAATTAGACAAAAATGTCATCTATCAGCATATTTCTTCAATAATGTACTGGATGTCCTAGTCAGTTTAGTAAGTCAACAGAAAGAGACAAAAAACTTAAAAGTTGGAAGGGAAAAGTTAAAACTTTTTAATTAAGGAAGGCATGATTATATATTTAGAAAATTGTAAGGAATGTACAAATTAACTACTAGAAGTAAAAAGTAAATTTATCAAGATCTCAAATTACAAGGTCAAGATACAAAAATTTTAAAAATAATTGTGTTTCAGTGTACCAGTAGTATGCAATTGGAAACGAATTTTAAAAATTTACAGTAACATCAAAAACATAAAATATTTAGGAACAAACTGAACAAGAGATGTGCAAGACATCTACACTGAAAAGTTCAAAATATTGTAAGATAAATTTAAACATTTCTAAGCAAATGGAAAAAACTTTTGGGTTCTGGTCCAAAACATAGAGTTTAGAAGTCATCACAACAAACAAAAGCTGAATAAACTGAAAATCAACAACACTTATTAGGTCCATCAGAGAACTGAGGTCACAGGGCAAGCTGCCAACCTGAAAATTGTAAAGATAGGCAAACACAGAGAATCACAGCTTAACAGGAGCAGAAGTCCGCTGCTGGAGTCAGTACTATGAATGACAAATTGTTGGAGGCTCAGTGTGGATGAGCTTGAGAGTTTAAAAAACGGATGGCTCAGTCTTAGGGACGCCCCCACATTTTTTAAAGTTTTATCCAGGAGCCCCACTAAGTTTGCAGGGTGAATATGGGAGAAAATTCCCCTCATGCTTCTGTCAGAGGGAGGGGGGAAATAGCCATTTTGGAAAGCACCCAGAGTATTCCGCTCTCCCTAACAAAAGCGTGCTCTCAAGGAAAACTATTTTCCCAGAACCTAATTAACTTGAGTTTTATTGGAGTGTAACTGACCTGGCAGAAGGGGAAATATCCAACTCCAGACACCTCTAGTCTTCCTGTCTCACCTAAGGAGGAAAAAGAAGATGAAAAGCACTTATGAAAGTCATTGCCCAGGAACATAGGCTCATTAAAAGATTGAGACCTAATCATAGAACTATATGCTCTCCTCTCTGCCATCTTACATCACATCAGTTGGACTCTTATATAATAACAGAAGATTACAACTGAAAGAATTGCGAGTCTCAGACTCTATTTAAAAAGGAGTCTCTAGAGAAACCCAAAGACAACAGGGGAGACAAAAATCAAGGACACTAGAAAAAATTTTAGCTCTAACACCTACAGCTACAGCAACAGTGAATTCAGCCTAATTCCTAGCCAGATAAACATAAATCTCACACTAAAGGCCTATTTATCTCAATTCATCATGCCTGACTATCAACAAAAAAAGATAAGGCATGCTAAAATGCAAAAAACACAATCTGAAAAGACAAAGCATGCAACAGAATCAGACTCAGATATGATAGGGATTTTGGAATTATCAAAACAAGAATTTAAAATAACTATGATTAATATGCTTAGAGCTTTAATGGAAAAAGTGAACAGCATACAAGAATAGATGGGTAATGTAAGCACAGAGATGGAAAATCAAGGAAAGAACCAAAGGAAATGCTAAAAATCAAAAACATTGTAACAAAAATGAAGAATGTCTCTGATGGGCTCATCATTAGACAGGACAAGGCCACGGAAAAAAATCAGTAAGCTTGAAGATATGTCAATAGAAACTTCCCAAACTGAAAAGCGGAAAGGAAAAAGAACAACAATGAAAAGAAAAAAAGGAAAGAAACCGACTATTTAAGAACCAATTACAAAAGGTGTAACATACATACAGTGGGAGCCCCAGAAGGAGAAGAAAGAGCGACAGGAACAGAAGAAACATTTGAAGTAATAATGGCTGAGAATTTTTCAAAACTAATGACAGACCTAAATAAATTGAGATATATACTATATTCAAAGATTGGAAGGCTCAATATTGTTAACATGTCAACAATCCCCAACTTGATCTAAAGACTCAATGCAATCCCAGTAAAAATTCCATTTTAATAGAAATTAACACATGGATTCTAAATTTATGAAAATAAAAGTAAACTATAAGAACCAAAACAATTTTAAAAATAAAAACAAAGTTGATGTATAGACTATTATTGACTGCAATCCTACTATAAATCTATAGTAATCAAGAGAGTGTAGCACTGGCATAAGGATAGATGAGCTGATCAATGGAAAACCAGAATAAACTCACATGTATATGGTCAATTGAATTTTGAAAATATTTTCAAGGCAATTCAACGAGGAAAAAAGTCCTTTCAACAAACTGTGCTGCAACAATTGGATAAACAAATGAAAAACAACCAACCTTAAACCCTTCCTCACAGCATACACACAAATTAATTGGAGATGATTAGAGATGTGGCATAAAGCTAAAACTACAAATCTTCTAAATGAAAACACTGGCAAATGTCTTTACAATTTTGAGATGGGCAAACATTTAAGAGAGGACAAAAAAGCAATAATCATAAAATAAAAACGTTCATTAGTTGAATTCATAAAAAACTTATAAAAATGAAAATATCAGCAAGAGACTAGGAAAAATATTAACAATACATATAGCAGACAAACGACTCATATGCAGAATATATAATTAATGCCTACAAATCAACAATAAAGGAAAACAACCCAACAAAATGTCAAAAGAGTTGAGTAGTTATTTCACAAATAAGAAGTTATTCAAAGGCCAGTAAGCACATGGAAAGGTACATAACACCATTAGTCAACAGGGAAACACAAATTTAAACCACCTAAAGGTTCAAACCATCTGATATACCATTGCACTCACATCAGAACCACAATAGAATGGCTAAAATTTTAAAAAAAAGTAAAAAGAAAATACCAAATGTTGGTGAGCTGGGCAAGATGGCGGAAGAGTAAGACGTGGAGATCACCTTCCTTCCCACAGATACAGTAGAAATACATCTACACGTGGAACGGCTCCTACAGAACACCCACTGAACGGTGGCAGAAAACGTCAGACCTCCCAAAAGGCAAGAAAATCCCCACGTACTTGGGTAGGGCAAAAGAAAAAAGAAATAACAGAGACAAAAGAATAGGGACGGGACCTGCACCAGTGGGAGGGAGCTGTGAAGGAGGAAAGGTTTCCACACACTAGGAAGCCCCTTCGCGGGCAGAGACTGTGGGTGGCGGAGGGGGGAAGCTTCGGAGCCACGGAGGAGAGCGCAGCCACAGGGGTGCGGAGGGCAAAGCGGAGAGATTCCCGCACGGGGGATCGGCGCCGAGCAGCACTCACCAGCCCGAGAGGCTTGTCTGCTCAGCCGCCGGGGCAGGCGGGGGCTGGGAGCTGAGGCTCGGGCTTCGGTGCTAGCCAGGAGGGAGTCCAGGAAAAAATCTGCAGCTGCCGAAGAGGCAAGAGACTTTTTCTTGCCTCTTTGTTTCACGGTGCACAAGGAGAGGGGATTCAGAGCGCCGCTTAAACAAGCTCCAGAGACGGGCGCGAGCCGCGTCTATCAGCGCGGATCCCACAGCAACAGGGGCGCAGAGGGAAAAACGGAGAGATTCCCGCAAGGAGGCTCGGCGCCGAGCAGCACTCAGCAGCCTGAGAGGCTTGTCTGCTCAGCCGCCGGGGCGGGTGGGGCCAGGAGCTGAGGCTCGGGCTTCGGTCGGATCGCAGGGAGAGGACTGGGGCTGGCGGCGTGAACACAGCCTGACTTTTTCTTGCCTCTTTGTTTCGTGGTGCGCAAGGAGAGGGGATTCAGAGCGCCGCCTAAACGAACTCCAGAGACAGGAGCAAGCCGCGGCTATCAGCGCGGACCCCAGAGGCGGGCGCAAGCCGCGGCTAACAGCGCGGACCCCAGAGACGGGCAGGAGGCGCTAAGGCTGCTGCAGCCACCACCAAGAAGCCTGTGTGCGAGCACAGGTCACTCTCCACACCGCCCCTCCCGGGAGCCGGTGCAGCCCACCACTGCCAGGCTCCTGTGATCCGGGGACAACTTCCCCAGGAGAACGCATGGCGCGCCTCAGGCTGCTGCAACGTCACGCTGGCCTCTGCCGCCACAGGCTCGCCCCGCCTCCTCCGTACCCCTCCCTCCCCCGGCCTGAGTGAGCCAGAGCCCCCGAAGCAGCTGCTCCTTTAACCCCGTCCTGTCTGGGCGGGGAACAGACGCCCTCAGGCGACCTACATGCAGAGGCGGGTCCAAATCCAAAGCTGAACCCCGGGAGCTGTGCAAACAAAGAAGAGAAAGGGAAATCTCTCCCAGCAGCCTCAGAAGCAGCGGATTAAAGCTCCACAAACAACTTGATGTGCCTGCATCTGTTGAATACCTGAATAGACAACGAATCATCCCAAATTCAGGAGGTGGACTTTGGGAGCAGGATATATTAATTTTTCCCCTTTTCTTTTTTTTGTGAGTGTATATGTGTATGCTTCTGGGTGAGATTTTGTCTGCATAGCTTTGCTTTCACCATTAGTCCTAGGGTTAGGTCCGTCCGTTTTTTTTTTTTTTTTTCTTTTTTACTTAAAAAAATTTTTTTTCCTAATAAATGTTTTCTTAATAATTTTTTCCTTATTTTCTATTTTTAGAAATTAAAACAAAATTTTTTAATAAGATTTTTCATATTTTTAATTTTAAAAAATTAAAAAAAATTTTTCTTAATAAACTTTTTCTTATTTTTTATTATAAAAAATTAATAAATATATTTTTAAAAATTAAAAAAAATTTTTTCTTAATAAATTAATTCTTAATAATTTTTTTCTTATTTTTTATTATAATAGCTTTATTTTATTTTATTTTATCCTCTTTCTTTCTTTCTTTCTATTTTTTTCTCCCTTTTATCCTGAGCCATGTGGATGAAAGGCTCTTGGTGCTCCAGCCAGGCATCAGGGCTGTGCCTCTGAGGTGGGAGAGCCAACTTCAGGACACTGGTCCACAAGAGACCTCCCAGCTCCATGTAATATCAAGCGGCAAAAATCTCTCAGAGATCTCCATCTCAACAACAAGACCCAGCTTCAGTCAACGACCAGCAAGCTACAATGCTGGACACCTTATGCCAAACAACTAGCAAGACAGGAACACAGCCCCATCCATTAGCAGAGAGGCTGCCTAAAATCATAATAAGGCCACAGACACCCCAAAACACACCACCAGACGTGGAAGTGCCCACCAGAAAGACAAGATCCAACCTCATCCACCAGAACACAGGCACTAGTCCCCTCCACCAGGAAGCCTACACAACCCACTGAAGGAACCTTAGCCACTGGGGACAGATACCAAAAACAACGGGAACTACGAACCTGCAGCCTGTGAAAAGGAGACCCCAAACACAGTAAGATAAGCAAAATGAGAAGACAAAAAAACACACAGTAGGTGAAGGAGCAGGGTCAAAACACACCAGACCTAACAAATGAAGAGGAAATAGGCAGTCTACCTAAAAAAGAATTCAGAATAATGATAGTAAGGATGATCTTGGAAAATCTTGGAAATAGAATAGACAAAATGCAAGAAACATTTAACAAGGATGTAGAAGAACTAAAGAGGAATCAAGCAACGATGAAAAACACAATAAATGAAATTAAAAATACTCTAGACGGGATCAATAGCAGAATAACTGAGGTAGAAGAACGGATAAGTGACCTGGAAGATAAAATAGTGGAAATAACTACTGCAGAGCAGAGTAAAGAAAAAAGAATGAAAAGAACTGAGGACAGTCTCAGAGACCTCTGGGACAACATTAAACGCACCAACATTCAAATTATAGGAGTCCCAGAAGAAGAAGAGAAAAAGAAAGGGACTGAGAAAATATTTGAAGAGATTATAGTTGAAAACTTCCCTAATATGGGAAAGGAAATAGTTAATCAAGTCCTGGAAGCACAGAGAGTCCCATACAGGAAAACTCCAAGGAGAAACACGCCAAGACACATATTAATCAAACTATCAAAAATTAAATATAAAGAAAACATATTAAAAGCAGCAAGGGAAAAACAACAAATAACACACAAGGGAATCCCCATAAGGTTAACAGCTGATCTTTCAGCAGAAACTCTGCAAGCCAGAAGGGAGTGGCAGGATATACTTAAAGTGATGAAGGAGAAAAAACTACAACCAAAGTTACTCTACCCAGCAAGAGTCTCATTCAGATTTGATGGAGAAATTAAAACCTTTACAGACAAGCAAAAGCTGAGAGAGTTCAGCACCACCAAACCAGCTTTACAACAAATGCTAAAGGAACTTCTCTAGGCAAGAAACACAAGAGAAGGAAAACACCTACAATAACAAACCCAAAATATTTAAGAAAATGGGAATAGGAACATACATATCGATAATTACCTTAAATGTAAATGGATTAAATGCTCCCACCAAAAGACACAGACTGGCTGAATGGATACAAAAACAAGACCCATATATATGCTGTCTACAAGAGAATCACTTCAGACCTAGAGACACATACAGACTGAAAGTGAGGGGATGGAAAAAGATATTCCATGCAAATGGAAATCAAAAGAAAGCTGGAGTAGCAATTCTCATATCAGACAAAATAGACTTTAAAATAAAGACTATTACAAGAGACAAAGAAGGACACTATATAATGATCAAGGGATCGATCCAAGAGGAAGGTATAACAATTGTAAATATTTATGCACCCAACATAGGAGCACCTCAATACATAAGGCAAATACTAACAGCCATAAAAGGGGAAATTGACAGCAACACAATCATAGTAGGGGACTTTAACACCCCACTTGCACCAATGGACAGATCATCCAAAATGAAAATAAATAAGGAAACACAAGCTTTAAATGATACATTAAACAAGATGGACTTAATGGATATTTATAGGACATTCCACCCAAAAACAACAGAATACACATTTTTCTCAAGTGCTCATGGAACATTCTCCAGGATAGATCATATCTTGCGTCACAAATCAAGCCTTGGTAAATTTAAGAAAATTGAAATCGTATCAAGTATCTTTTCCGACCACAACGCTATGAGACTAGATATCAATTACAGGAAAAGATCTGTAAAAAATACAAACACATGGAGGCTACACAATACACTAAGTAATAACGAAGTGATCACTGAAGAAATCAAAGGGAAAATCAAAAAATACCTAGAAACAAATGACAATGGAGACACGACGACCCAAAACCTATGGGATGCAGCAAAAGCAGTTCTAAGAGGGAAGTTTATAGCAATACAAGCCTACATCAAGAAACAGGAAACATCTCGAATAAACAACCTAACCTTGCACCTAAAGCAATTAGAGAAAGAAGAGCAAAAAAACCCCAAAGCTAGCAGAAGGAAAGAAATCATAAAGATCAGATTAGAAATAAATGAAAAAGAAATGAAGGAAACAATAGCAAAAATCAATGAAACTAAAAGCTGGTTCTTTGAGAAGATAAACAAAATTGATAAACCATTAGCCAGACTCATCAAGAGAAAAAGGGAGAAGACTCAAATCAATAGAATTAGAAATGAAAAAGGAGAAGTAACCACTGACACTGCAGAAATACAAACGATCATGAGAGATTACTACAAGCAACTCTATGCCAATAAAATGGACAACCTGGAAGAAATGGACAGATTCTTAGAAATGCACAAACTGCCGAGACTGAACCAGGAAGAAATAGAAAATATGAACAGACCAATCACAAGCACTGAAATTGAAACTGTGATTAAAAATCTTCCAACAAACAAAAGCCCAGGACCAGATGGCTTCACAGGCGAATTCTATCAAACATTAAGAGAAGAGCTAACACCTATCCTTCTCAAACTCTTCCAAAATATTGCAGAGGGAGGAACACTCCCCAACTCATTCTACGAGGCCACCATCACCCTGATACCAAAACCAGACAAAGATGTCACAAAGAAAGAAAACTACAGGCCAGTATCACTGATGAACATAGATGCAAAAATCCTCAACAAAATACTAGCAAACAGAATTCAACAGCACATTAAAAGGATTATACACCATGATCAAGTGGGGTTTATTCCAGGAATGCAAGGATTCTTCAATATACGCAAATCAATCAACGTGATACATCATATTAACAAAGTAAAGGAGAAAAACCATATGATCATCTCAATAGATGCAGAGAAAGCTTTCGACAAAATTCAACACCCATTTATGATAAAAGCCCTGCAGAAAGTAGGCATAGAGGGAACTTTCCTCAACATAATAAAGGCCATATATGACAAACCCACAGCCAACATTGTCCTCAATGGTGAAAAACTGAAACCATTTCCACTAAGATCAGGAACAAGACAAGGTTGCCCACTCTCACCACTGTTATTCAACATAGTTTTGGAAGTGTTAGCCACAGCAATCAGAGAAGAAAAAGAAATAAAAGGAATCCAAATCGGAAAAGAAGAAGTAAAGCTGTCACTGTTTGCAGATGACATGATACTATACATAGAGAATCCTAAAGATGCTACCAGAAAACTACTAGAGCTAATCAATGAATTTGGTAAAGTAGCAGTATACAAAATTAATGCACAGAAATCTCTTGCATTCCTATATGATAATGATGAAAAATCTGAAAGTGAAATTAAGAAAACACTCCCGTTTACCATTGCAACAAAAGGAATAAAATATCTAGGAATAAACCTACCTAAGGAGACAAAAGACCTGTATGCAGAAAATTATAGGACACTGATGAAAGCAATTAAAGATGATACAAATAGATGGAGAGATATACCATGTTCTTGGATTGGAAGAATCAACATTGTGAAAATGACTCTACTACCCAAAGCAATCTACAGTTTCAGTGCAATCCCTATCAAACTACCGCTGGCTTTTTTCACAGAACTAGAACAAAAAATTTCACAATTTGTATGGAGACACAAAAGACCCCGAATAGCCAAAGCAATCTTGAGAACGAAAAATGGAGCTGGAGGAATCAGGCTCCCTGACTTCAGACTATATTACAAAGCTACAGTAATCAAGACAGTTTGGTACTGGCACAAAAACAGAAATATAGATCAATGGAACAGGATAGAAAGCCCAGAGATAAACCCACGCACATATGGTCACCTTATCTTCGATAAAGGAGGCAAGCATATACATTGGAGAAAAGACAGCCTCTTCAATAAGTGGTGCTGGGAAAATTGGGCAGGTACATGTAAAAGTATGAAATTAGAACACTCCCTAACACCATACACAAAAATAAACTCAAAATGGATTAAAGGCCTAAGTGTAAGGCCAGACACTATCAAGCTCTTAGAGGAAAACATATGCAGAACACTGTATGACATAAATCACAGCAAGATCCTTTTTGACCCAGCCCCTAGAGAAGTGGAAATAAAAACACAAATAAACAAATGGGACCTAATGAAACTTAAAAGCTTTTGCACAGCAAAGGAAACCATAAGCAAGACCAAAAGACAACCCTCAGAATGGGAGAAAATATTTGCAAATGAAGCAACTGACAAAGGATTAATCTCCAAGATTTACAAGCAGCTCATGCAGCTCAATAACAAAAAAGCAAACAACCCAATCCAAAAATGGGCAGAAGACCTAAATAGACATTTCTTCAAAGAAGATATACAGATGGCCAACAGACACATGAAAGAATGCTCAACATCATTAATCATTAGAGAAATGCAAATCAAAACTACAATGAGGTATCATCTCACACCGGTCAGAATGGCCATCATCAAAAAATCTAGAAACAATAAATGCTGGAGAGGGTGTGGAGAAAAGGGAACACTCTTGCACTGTTGGTGGGAATGTAAATTGATACAGCCACTATGGAGAACAGTATGGAGGTTCCTTAAAACACTAAAAATAGACCTACCATATGACCCAGCAATCCTACTACTGGGCATATACCCTGAGAAGACCATAATTCAAAAAGAGTCATGTACCAAAATGTTCATTGCAGCTCTATTTACAATAGCCAGGACATGGAAGCAACCTAAGTGTCCATCATCAGATGAATGGATAAAGAAGATGTGGCACATATATACAATGGAATATTTCTCAGCCATAAAAGGAAATGAAATGGAGGTATTTGTAATGAGGTGGATGGAGTTAGAGTCTGTCATACAGAGTGAAGTAAGTCAGAAAGAGAAAAACAAATACAGTATGCTAACACATATATATGGAATCTAAGGAAAAAAAAAAAAAAAGGTCATGAAGAACCTAGTGGCAAGACGGGAATAAAGTCACAGACCTACTAGAGAATGGATTTGAGGATATGGGGAGGGGGAGGGGTGAGATGTGACAGGGTGAGAGAGTGTCATGGACATATATACACTACCAAATGTAAAATAGATAGTTAGTGGGAAGCAGCCGCATAGCACAGGGAGATCAGCTCGGTGCTTTGTGACCACCTAGAGGGGTGGGATGGGGAGGGTGGGAGGGAGGGAGATGCAAGAGGGAAGAGATATGGGAACATATGTATATGTATAACTGATTCACTTTGTTATAAAGCAGAAACTAACACACCATTGTAAAGCAATTATACTCCAATAAGGATGTTTAAAAAAAAAAAAAACAAATATTGGTGAAGGTGTAGAATGATTGGATATCTCATATGTTGCAGGTGGGAGTGTAACATGTTACAACCACACTGGATAATTATTTAGCTATTTTTTATAAAGTCAAATGCAAAATTACCCAGTGACCTGAAATTCCACTTCAATATACTGACCAAAGAGAAACAAAACTACATTTCTATAATAATGTTCTTTGCAGCTTTATTCATAATAGCCTCAAATTGGAAACAACTAAAATATCCATTTGAAGGAGAATGAAAAAAATTAGAGTAATTTTTATAAAATGGAATACTATTCAGCAACAAAAAGGAGCAAACTAAAAGTGAATACATGAATGAATCTTAAAAACATTATGCTGACAGAAAGCAGCCAGGCAAGAAAGATTAATTTCATATTAAATTTATATGAAATTTTGGAATAGGCAATATTAATTTATGAATATAGATATCAGATTGGTCATTGCCTGGGACAGAGGGTGGAAAGAATATCTTCTTAAAAGGAGATTCACTATAAAGGGAGCCAAAAGAACTTTTTAAGGTGATGGGAATGTCTATATTTTGATTGTAGTTGTGATTACAGGGTTACATACATTTGTCAAATTCATAAAATTTTACATGTTAAACCTGGACATTTTACCGTGTATAAAATTTATCTCAATAAATAAAAGCTAAACAGTTAGGTAGTAAGAAAGTTATAATTTATATTTTTCTTAATTGCTGAACAATTGCTTACAGAAAGGAAGGGTTAGTAGTTTTTATAAAGGAGAATTTGTTTTGGAGGATCTGGATGTTTTCTTTTTCTTTTCAAACTGTATTATGGAATCTAGAGCTTGGATTTAAGGATTATTCTTGAAAGAATATGTTTATGGAAGAAATTTTATAATCCATTCATATCAACTATAATGAAGACCAGTGGTACTTACCTGGAGTGCTAGTTATATCTGACAGGCCAGGGTGTAAACTTGGCATCAGGAAATGTATTTAAACCCTTGAAGCACATTTCCTGTCGGCATAATCAGAATTAATTTGTTTTCTTAGTAGGGTGGATGAGTCATTCCTTTCATCTCAAAAATAGATGATTCTTGAAAACTGATTCAAGAAAATGTCTTAAAAAGCTAAGTCCCAATTTCAGTAAAACAGGTGAAAAGTTTGCATAACTTGTATAATTTGGGGCCAAAATGATTAACCAGTAATGTCTCTAGCCATGGTTGCCTAGGGATGTTAACAATGTGACACTAAGAATGAAGCCATGTTACACAAATGGAGACTTCACCAAAGGGGATAATATTCTTCAAGCCAAAGTGGCTTTTGGTCTCTATAGACCAACATAAGGAACCATATATGGATACCATAAATATACCATTGCAGTTCCTGGCAAAAGAAACTTAGAACTCTCAGGTTGAAGAGAGAACCTCCACATTTGTCTTTCATGAGCACCAATCTATAAAGACTGCATTTTGAGCAAATGCACATGTGAACACCAAAACTTGGTTATTAAGGCATGAACCAAGGAGAGTCATTTCAGAACAGACGAAAGGGTGATGAAATATGTTTTTTGAACATTTATTATATGCCAGGCTCTATTCCAAGTATTTCATAAGCACGAATTCATTTAATCTCTTGAAGTGGGTACTAATTTTGTTTTATCATCTGCATTTTACAGATTAAGCATTTGAAATCCAGAGAGCTTAAGAAACTTGGACATATCACTGAGTATCTGAGACACCTACTAAATAAGCAAGACTGAACAAGAACATCCAAAAACCACACTGACTAATAATTTTCATATGTTCTTCAGGGAGAATACACTGGAGACAAGATACAGGAGGAGCTGTGTTAGGTTTGTAGTTATTTCAATGCTTTTGATATTAGTTTTCAATCGTTGCTATAACAAATTGTCACAAATATAGAAGCTTAAACAAAATAATGATTGTCATTTATTATTTCACAGTTTGTGTATGTCGGAAGTCCAGGTAGGCTCAACTAGGTTCTCTGCTTAGGTTTTCACAAGGCTGAAATCAAGGTGTCAGAAAGCCTGGGATCTTATCAGGAGGTTCTGGGGGAGAATCTGATTCAAGGCTCATTCAGGTTGTTGGCAGAATTCAGTTCCATAAGGTTGTAGAACTGAGGTCCCCATTTCCCAGCTGGCTGTAGTCTAGGATTGTCCTCAGCTCCTAGAATCTGCCTATGTTCCCTGGTTCGTGGCCTCCTCCACTGCCAAAGCCAGCAACCTTGTGTTGATTCCTTCTTGTGTGTTGAATATCTCTGACGTCCCCCTATGACTTCATCTTCTGCCATCAGTCAGGAAGTCTCTCCACTTTAGAAGCTATTATCTGATTGGGTCAGGCCCACACAGATAATCTCCAGATCTTAAGTTCAAATAACTTAGAACTGTAATTACACCAGCAAAATCCTTCACAGCAGTATCTAAGTTAGTTTTTGATTGTCAGGGGACAGGAACCTTGCAACTGCATTTTTAGAATTCTGCCTGTCACTCCTTTGGTTCTGGTCACTTAAATATTTCCACACAAGGTAAAGTAGAGGTGACGGAAATAGCTATAGAAATAAGGGTAGTGGGCTTCCCTGGTGGCGCAATGGTTGGGAATCCACCTGCCGATGCAGGGGACATGGGTTCGAGCCCTGGTCTGGGAAGATTCCTCATGCCCCGGAGCAACTAAGCCTGGGTGCCACAACTACAGAACCTGTGCTTTAGAGCCCGCCAGCCACAACTACTGAGCCCGCATGCCACAACTACTGAAGCCTGGGTGCCTAGAGCCCGTGCTCCACAACAAGAGAAGCCACGACAATGAGAAGCCTGTGCACCGCAACAAAGAGTAGTAGCCCCCACTCGCCGCAACTAGAGAAAGCCCGTGCACAGCAATGAAGACTCAACACAGCCAAATATAAAACAAACAAATAAATAAATAAATTTATAAAAAAAGGAAAAAGAAATAAGGGTAGTGCTGACTACATTTAACACTCAATTTTGGTTTTCATTTTTTGACATGTTCTTGCCAAAAATAGCAGTCACAAGGAAAGGGATATTCTAATTAAACATCCTTAGGGATGGGCACTTATTTCTTCTTTTTCTCTTGACACTTTTTTTTTTTTTACATTGAGCTATAATTGCCATATAACATCGTGCAAGTTTAAGGTGTACAACATATTGATTTGATACCTTTATATTGCAATATGATCACCATTGTAGCTTTAGCTAAAGTCTCTATCACATTATACAATTATTATTTCTTCTAGCTGTGGGAACAATTAAGATCTAGTCTCTTAGCAAGTTTAATGTCTATAACACAGTTCTGTTGTGTGTAATCCCTGTACTATGTATTAGACCTCCAAGACTAGTTGCAAGTATATACCCTTAAACAATGTCTCTCCCAGTCCCCCATCTCCCAACCTTTGGTAAACACCATTCTGCTCTCTTTTTTTTGAGTTCATTTTTTGTTTGTTTTGTTTTTTAGTTTCCACATATAAGTCATATCATATGGTATTTATCTTCCTCTGTCAGACTTATTTCACTTAGCATAATGTCCTCAGTGTACATCCATGTTGTCACAAATGGCAGAATCTCCTTTTTTCTCATGGCTGAATAATATTCTATTGTATATATACATACCACATTTTCTTTATCCATTTATCCACTGATGGACGCTTAGGTAGACTCTTTTAATACTAATTACATGTGTTTTTAATGGAGCCAACTCGAATCACTAATTCAATCAACATTCAAATTTTATTGCAAACTTTAATCTCTCTACTTATAGGCTGTGATTGCTGAAGTACACAGGGACTAGAGAGCTGCGATAAATACTTCATTGTTTTCTGCTCAGAGTCTCACAGGGCCAAATTCAATGCGCTGTTTGGCCTGAGCTTACATCTGAAGGTTCTGAGGAAGCATTTGCTTCCAAGCTCATTCACGTTGGCTGAATACAGTTCCTTTTGGTTGCAGGACTGAGGTCCCTATTTCCTTTCTGGGTGTAGCTGGGAACCTCTCTCAGCTCTCATCATTGTGTTCCCTACATCTTCAACCTGGTGATGGTGCACTGAGTCCTTCTCATGCTTCAAATTATTCTGAGTTTTCCTTCTGTTGAATTTCTTTGACTCCAGCCAGAAAAAGTGCTTTGCTTTCAAAGGTTTATGTGATTGGGCTCACCCAGATAATCCATGATAATCCCACTGTTTTTAGGGGTTAGGGCATGAACATTTAGGGGGAGCCATCACATTCCAGAAGTGATGAAAAATGAAGCTGGCAAGAGAACTCGAGGTAAAAATGTGAAGCATAAATGCCTTGCTAAGAAGTCTATAAGTCATTCTCTAGACTAGGCAGTACTATGTCATTGAAGGATTTTGATCTCTAAGAAAAATTACTTGGGGTACTACATAGAGGTTAGACTAGGGGGAAGACTAGAAGAAGGGACTCAGTTAGAAAATTATTGCATAATTCAGTTAAGAAATGTTGAAGATTTGGACCATTTCTTGTGAGGGGCAAGGGCCTTGTTTACTTTGTATCTGGTACATTTCTCAGTCAAGCTTCAGATCTCACAGTCTATATCATTTCTTTAAAGAACACTCCCAGGTATCCCCTCCCCTAATCGCTTACAATAGAACTCTCCACTCTTTATGGCAAATGCTTATTTAGTTATTTAATTGTCTATCTTCCCTGCTAGGTTTCCTTTTTCTGTCTTCCATGTTTCTCTTTTAGGTCTGTGAAAGCAGGTATTGGTTCTGACCCATTCACTTCTATATGACTGGTACTCATTTTTTAAATACATATATATAATTAAAATATATATGAATATATTATTAATTTATTAATATATTAATAAAATGAAGTTATTGACTAATTTGATTTTCAGCTGGGGCATTTGGGTATAGCCCTAAGTCATGTGGTAGAAAATATACTCGTGTTATGCTTCATCCCCCCTCTTAATAGATAACATTGGGTTTGCCTTAATTCCATTGCCTAAACACTTCTGAACTTTGCACAAACTTTAAAACCATCTGGAACTGCATGTCCCAAGTGACGATATTAAACTCTATGAGGCACTTTTTTTTTTCTCCATTTACCTTATATCCTTTTAATTCAGCTGCCTTTTGAGATGGTGTGTGTGTGTGTAAGACCATTGTGTTTGTCCATGTGAAATGAGGGTTGGCACACATTAATGAAGAGTTTAACAATAGAACTCAACATTTGTGTGTATTTCTAACGGTAACACCTGACTTGGAAGGATTATCTCATGATGGGAAGGCTTTTATGGCCCCACCAATGTTTAATTTAGTAATAGTTGTTCAGGTGGCATTTTTGGACTGATACAACTCAGGGAAGGATCTCACTTTGTCATTATCAGATATGGGCCTAACCAGCTGGCAAAGAGAATAACAATCAAAGAATGTATTGATTTCCTTTAGCAAGTTTAAGACATTGCCATCCTTAGTTCTAATGCTTCAAATCATTTCAGAAGGTTTGGTCTCCTTGAACAAGTTCCCTGTAACTCCCCTCAGTTTGCCACCTCATTAACAAAGTTTTGGTTTTATTTTTTTAACTGTAAGAGCACCTGTATAATCTAATATAAATGTTTTATGAAACAGTATTGTCAGCTACTGATGCTTTACAGAAATGTACACTGGGTGGTATAATTATGTAAAGTTTAAAATGTGCTGAACAGAACTCTGTTATAAAAAGCATTTCAGAAGTTGAATAGACCGAAGTTCAAAGGACAAATGCTTTTTAAACAAAATTATTCATTTCATTTTCCATGTTTGAAATGATTAGTTTAAAGCTTTTATTCAAGCTATAAAGGATTTCCTTTGTCTTAATTGTTAATACAATTAACTGCAGTGTAATATCTACTGGTTTGAACAATAGTACTACACATTAATGAGTTTTATGCTAACTTTTATCCTCAGACGTCAATTTTCCAGATAAAAGCAACATAAAAATTTTCCATTTTTCCTTTACTTTAAATTCACACTAATATTTGTTTACTTTGCTTATCATCCATATTGACTAATATATGAATACATTAAAATCAGGTTTTAAAGTTGCCTTCACTGAACCCTAGTTTATTTCATGATGAGCATGGGGACACTGAGCAGGGCAGTGATTTTTGAGCAAGGTCAATTGTCTTCCTTCTGGTTCACGGCAGATACTTAGAATATATGCTATGATGAGCTATTTGTCTCTTTGGAAATATATATTTCTTAGGTAAAGTTTGAGATAGTCTCAGAAAAGCAAGGTGGAGGAAGCCAGAAAAATAGTCCTAGAGTTTGGTTAGAAAGGAAATGAATGAGACACACTGATGCTAGGGTTTCCTTGCATTGATTTTTGTATTGAAAAATAGAAAAATTTCTTTTTATAACAGGCTAACAAACTCTTTTGGAAATCAGCTTAAGTTTTTAAAACAAGCAAGTTAAATGCAATCAAATAGGTGTCACTGAGACTTGATGGGATAGTACTCAATGGAAAATTGCAATTAAAGGTAGCAATCTCTTCAAAAATAGATATAATAGGAGAAATAGTATCAGATATTGCAAAGATAGAGAGTAGGGGAAAAATTCAGGAATCTAGAGGCAGAAGCATGGTGAGGAGAAATACCAAAAAATGGTGGGAATCTTGTATGAACTGTTTGGTCAAATGGAGGACATGGATGATATTTTCTAATAGTTATCACACAACTAGTATTAGCAAAAAAAAAATCTTAAAATGGAGACTTTCAATTTCAAGAAATATTCCTAAAGTTTTAGTGTTCTGAAAGCAAAGCATGTGATGAATTCTTGACTTGCCAAGCAATTTTACCCCATAGCACTTGAAGAAGCAATGAAGGAAAGAGTTTCTTTGGAATTAGGATTGACAGGAGCATGCAAAACATACAGGAAAAATGTTCTGTGATTATTTTGTGGATTAAATGATAAAATATAGGTATAAATCATCCTGTAAACGTGGGCTCACATTCATAACCTGTTGAATAACTGAACCCAAAGTCTTTTTTTATTGAAATATAGTTGATTTACAATGTTGTGTTAATTTCTGCTGTACAGCAAAATGATTCAGTTATACATATATATACATTCTTGCCACAGAACTTTGCATTTGTTTCTGCCCCTTTCAAAATATCGAGCTGTTATCTGAATGATGATATAATAGTCTTACTTGTAGAGTTTGCTGATGACTCAATTCTGAGATGGATAACACGTAAGATGGAGCAAAGACTCAAAATTCAAACTTATTTATAAGTTGGGAGAATGTCCCTGAGGTAATGAGATGAAATTTAATGGGGGTAATTATGAAGTTCTCTGTATTGGTTTAAAAATAAAATCATTTGTAGAATTTCTACTATACAACTCATAACAGAGAATGGCTTAGTATCATAGAGTTATTATTAAAAAGAGTGTAGGCCTTTTATTTCACTGCCAACTCTACAAGTTACAATGATGTGATATGGCTGCTAGAAAAGCAAGTGACAATCTTGGGTTGCATTAAAAGAAGCATGGAATATAGGAAAATGGAGTCACACCATTCCTAAAGCACTCTGGTAAATTTTGTGTGCCTTTTATTTTTGTTGATGAACTGGTCCTGTCCAGAGGGCAAGGCCTGGGTATTCTCATGTCACATGAGAAATGATGGAACAAAATAAGGCTATTAATTCTGGAACAGAAGAAACTTAAAAGGGATATAATATCTCCCTTTATTTATTTTAAGAACTATCTTGTGGAAAAGGCATTCAATTTCCCCTGCAACTTTAGTAGCTAGCATAGCCTAGTATATAATAGATACTCAAAAAAATGTGTTAAAATAATTCATTCATTGAACGATTATTTGCCAAGCATTTCATGTGTGCCAGGTATTATTTTAGTTGCTGAGAATACAACATTGAAGAAAATAAACATAGTGCCTGACCTATGGAACTTACATTCCAGTGGGAGGAGAGATTATGAACTGAACAGACAATTTATATAATGCCAGCTAGAGAGGTAATGGAGAGCATAGTGGTTAGAAAGCAGGCTCTAGAACAAGACTGATTGGCTTCAAATCCTTACTCACCCACTTACTGGATCTATGACTTATACAAATTAATTATTCTATCTGTGCCTCAGTTTTCTCATATGTAAAGTGGACATATTTTTATTTTTTATTTTTTAAATCTATTTTATTGAAGTATAGTTGATTTACAATGTGTTAATTTCTGCTGCACAGCAAAATGATTCAGTTATACATATATTCTTTTTCATATTCTTTTCCATTATGGTTTTTTACAGGATATTGAATATGGTTCCCTGTGCTATAGAGTAGGACTTTGTTATTTATCCATTCTATATATAGTAGTTTGCATCTGCTAACCCTAAACTCCCACTCCATCCCTCCCCTACGCCCCTCATCCTTGACAACCACAAGTCTGTTCTCTATGTCTGTGAGTCTGTTTCTCTTTCGTAGATAAGTTCATTTGTGTCATATTTTAGAGTCCACATATAAGTGATATCATATGATATTTGTCCTTCTCCGTCTGACTTATTTCATTTAGTATGATAATCTCTAGGTCCATCCATGTAGCTGCAAATGGCATTATTTCATTCTTTTTTATGGCTGAGTAGTATTCCATTGTATATATGTACCACATCTTCTTTATCCATTCCTCTGTCAATGGACATTTAGATTGCTTCCATGTCTTGGCTATTGTAAATAGTGCTGCTATGAACATAGGGGTGCATGTATATTTTTGAATTAGAGTTTTGTCCAGACATATGCCCAGGAGGTAAAATGGACATATTAATAGTTCCTACCTCAAAGCGTTTTGTGAGGGCTGAATGAGTCATTCCGCATAAAGTTCTGTGGACAGTGCCTGATATATAATAAGTATCCAATAAGTAATAGCCATTATTGTTATAGTACTAAGTGTTCTGAGGAAATATAAAGCAGGTAAGGTGACAGATGAAAGAATGTAAAAATGAACATCAGTCCAGAGAGTAATATGTGGAAAGTACAAGCAGGCAGATGTTAACTGTGATGTGTTCTAGCTCAACTCTTTTCCACATGCCCATCTGCCCCCGTTGTCCTCTTCTCTTTTGTTTGCCTGGATAATCTCTATCTTTTGAAACCAAGTTTAGATAGTATCTCACCTGGAAGGCTGAACAGATGGCTTTGCTGCTACAGTTGGCTACCCTCTTTGCACTACTTCTATTTTTTTAATTTTTTGCAATGTATTATATACAAATGTACGAGAAGGTCTAAGGCATGATGGTTAAGATCTCAGGTTTTGAAGTCAGATAGAACTGACTTTGATTTACCAATCTGTTCACTTACTGGCTATTTTACTTTGAATAATCACTAAACCTCTCCAATCTTTGGTGACCTCATTTGTAAATTGGAGATAAATAATACGTACTCTGTAAGGGATTTTTAAGAATTAAATAAGAAAGTGTATGCCAGAAGCAGTATAGGGTTTCGATCCCAGTTCTGCCACATAGTTATGTGAAGGTGGACAAGGCATTCAGCATCTCAGAGCTTCATTTTCCTAATCTACAAATGAGAGCAACACTACCTTTTTTGATGGCGTTAACGTGAGAATTAGAAATAATGCATATAAAGTGCCTGGAACATAGTAGGCTTTCTATATATCCTTGTTAAATTGAATTTGGTTAGCAATTAAAACTTTTAAAAAGTGAAGTGTTTTGCCTTTTGAAGTCATAGGTTCCTTGTTATTGGATATGTGGATAGTAGCTGGCAGCATACCAGAGGCATTGTAGAGGGCATTCCTGCAGTGGCATAGAGGATGGACGAAGTCAAGGCTTCCCAAACTTTGATCCATAGACCAGCTGTGCCATCCCCATCAAGTCTAATTTAATAGGTCTGGGAGAAGAACCTCCAATCTAGGTGACCACTATATCGCCTCCAACTCAAAGGTTAATGATTCTGTAAATCAGAGTTCAGTTCATAAGCCATACACTTGGTTAATTCCATCAAAGAACTCCCTTCTGCATCCTCCCTACCCAGGCTTCCACTATTCGCACCCACACATACTATTAAATGGTTTCTTAATAAATCCAAGAAAAATGATTTTAATTCATCTTCATTTATTTATTTGTCCATTAAGTTCAAGAAGAGTCAAGCTATTAAGATACATCCGAGAATCATAACTTCTTAGTGAGTCAGAGAATTAGTTGGCATTAGTTTTTTCCCCCTGATTAAATAGACTTATTTTTTAACTTAATATTATGTTGCCATTATCAAAGTTTTTCTGAGGCATCTTCTAAAATCTGAAGTTACAGAATTAGAAGTTGTCAAAGTAAATCATGACATAGCAAGTTTAGAAGGTAAGAGCATATATATCACATGATCTTGGGCAAGAACCCTTTTCCTGCTGCATGTCAACTTCCCTATCAGCAAAATTGGAAGAGGAAAATGCAAATAACTTACTACTTGTAAAGCATTTTAAATGTGAGTGTTATCATTTACTTTGTGGTTTTCATTAATTTTGATATTCTAGGGGTTTTCTTCTGAATGATATTTGGTATCTGGATTCATTTATTGTTTTTAAAGATTTGCATTTTTTTAAATTCATTTTTAGAGGGCTTAAAGAGCAAGGAAGTTTAATCCATAGTAGAAATTTACTTGTGCTTGGTATTTCATGTATAAAAGACATATGAAAGAAATACACTTCGGGAATCTGGAAAAAGGAGAGGGAAGTCGAACAAGATAGAATTATTCCGGGAAAAGAAATTCTTTGTCCAACAGCATGAAATCCTCATTGAAAATATTGGGGTGGAAAGCTGAAGTTTTTTTTTAAACATCTTTATTGGAGTATAATTACTTTACAATGGTGTGTTAATTTCTGCTTTATAACAAAGTGAATCAGCTATACATATACATATATCCCCGTATCTCCTCCCTCTTGCGTCTCCCTCCCACCCTCCCTATCCCACGCCTCTAGGTGGTCACAAAGCACTGAGCTGATCTCCCTGTGTTATGCGGCTGCTTCCCACTAGCTATTTTACTTTTGGTAGTATATATAAGTCCTTGCCACTCTCTCACTTTGTCCCAGCTTACCCTTCCCCCTCCCCGTGTCCTCAAGTCCATTCTCTACGTCTGCGTCTTTATTCCTGTCCTGCCCCTAGGTTCTTCATAACCATTTTTTTTTTTTAGATTCCATATATATGCGTTAGCACACAGTATTTGTTTTTCTCTTTCTGACTTACTTCACTCTGTATGACAGACTCTAGGTCCATCCACCTCACTACAAATAACTCAGTTTCGTTTCTTTTTATGGCTCAGTAATATTCCATTGTATATATGTGCCACATCTTCTTTATCCATTCATCTGAATAAAGCTGAAGTTTTGAACTCTTCTACTTAGGAAAGTGTTTTAGAAATACCTCCTTCCAGTTCTTAGGTATTTTGGGTACAATGGCTCCTTACAGCTTCTTTTCTTTTCCTTTTAACATGGACGTGTATCCACCAATTATAAAAATGCAGATCTTATCAGGTCTTAGAGAGTCTATTTTGAAGGATTTCAAAGCACACATAAAAAATATCTCTTTATATTGCCTTTTAAGGTCTTAGTGAAAAAGTACTTGAGGATCAAGAAATATTTGGGTTTTAAAAAGAGTTATAAACATACTGCTTTTTATTATAACACACAAATCCTAGTAGCTTTTTATAACTCTCCCAACTCATTTCTTTCCACTTTAATTTTTAGTATTTCTTTGTCCTATAGAAAAGACACGCTTGGTTAAACTCTGACAAGTCTCCCTGTCTTCTCATTTTTTCTGCATTATTTAGTTGCAGAGGGCAGATAAAATTCAACAAGGTTAAGGGAGATAATCTCTTGCTAAAAGTAACTAATTCTGCATCATTTTCCATTAAGCTAAGAAATGAGTGAAACAGTAAGTCAGAATTTTTCTACACTGTGGAAGAAGCACTTAATTTTACCTGAATGTCAAACCATTAAAGGTACCAAAGATGGAGTATACGCAGAAGCACTTGCGAAAGAGTTATGATTCTATTCTGATTATACCAATTTATTTTTTTAATGAAAGTATTCTCCTGTAATTATTTTGATAAATTCTCTTCAAACTCTCCTCCTTCTTTGCTCCACAGTTAGTATCCCACTGGTAACCAGTGTAGGCAGTTGCCAGAATTATCTTTATATTCAGTCAATAAAAAGTTCATAATTTCGCAAGTGACCACATAAAGGATGAGCGCATGCCCAGATCTCTTGAGGAATTAGGCTAGTTGCTTGGCTTTAAAGTTATTTGACCAATAAAAAGTTGCAAAGGGAGCATCCATAAAATTCTCTGCATATCTGACAGCCTTCTAACTTGCTCTTTCCTGCTGGATTTTGATTGCCTAAACTCTAAACTCCTGCCTAAACTCCTGCGCTTTGAGTTAGTTGGTTGAAGTTTATTTTTTAGAGTGGCCTACTTAGCTGAAATAGTCACCATCTTACTGAAAGTTTTATTTTCTAAGGATATTTTATTTGTTTATGCATTTAAGAGTTTCTGAAAATCACATGACTTATGGGTATTTAAGCTACTAAAACATAACTGTGTGTTCTGTCGCCCAGAAAAAAATGTCGCCTTGAATCAATATAACACTCTTCTGTTTAGCGTCTTGCCCAGTGCTTTCCCAAACCACTTGGATGGCATGATCCAGATTCATATTTTAGCATCATATGCATAAAATAATCATGGGGCATTTTTGTTATAATTTTTGCTGAAATCAAAATACTTTACATGTGAGTAATGCACGTTCTTGACAGTCCTAGTTCCTGAGAGCCCTTTCCTTCATAGCTTCTTTGAGTGCCTTTGAGGTTAGTTGTTAAGCAAGTCAAAAATTTACCATATGCTTTGCTTTCAGAGCACTCCGACTTTAGGCATATTCTTGAAATTATAGTCTTCCTTAAGGTTTTATTTTTTTTGGCCATATGCCAGTTGTGTGATAATTATTAGAAATTATTGTCCATATCTTCCATGTTGTAAAACAGGTTGTATGGGATTCCCACAATTATGTTAATTTTTTATTTCTCCTCAACATGCTTTTGCCTCTAGATTCAAGGATTTTTTCCCCGTCTGTATCTTTGCAACATCTGATGCTTTTTCTCCTGTTAAATCTATTTATGGACAGATTATTACATTTAATTGCAATTTTTATTGAGTACCATCCCATCCAGCCTCAGTAACAGTCAATTCTATTTAACCTCTTCATGTGAGAATTTCAAGCTGCTTTCATTTATTGCCCATACTCTTGCTACTGGTATAAGACATCTGAGGCTTGAACAATGGCTCCCAAATATCTTTCCTATTATTTGTTCAAAGAATTACTGAGATCCTTTTCCAAGTGCTTTTCTTGCTTTGTCCTAGGCACTATCATACATCAGATTTTCTCTCTCTCTCTCTGTATAGTTTCAGTTTAAAGACTTCTTAGTAAGATAGGAAAGCCTCCTTTCAAATATTTTCCCCCAGGTTTTCCTGAGATGAACCCTATCCCTTACATGATCAAGAAAATACCATTCTGGTCACTGATGCTTCTGTTTTTTCCTCCATGCTTTGTATGAGCTTTCATCCTCCCTAATTACCTGTGGCACAGGGAGGTATTTCTTAAGCTCTTTCTCCCTCTCCTTCAGGGAGATCACATTACACTTATAACACTAGTAATTGGTGAGCTCCACAATCAGAAATACAGACTTAAAACACACTCTACAGGTCAATGAAACACTGTTACCTTCAGCATTCTTACCTTCTGGGTTTCAAGTTGAACTATTATTCTTTATGTTTCCATTTGGAGATACTCTCCCTTGTGTAAATTGCTCACAAAAACTGCAACAATTGTGCAATTTATCATGCATATTTGACAGCTAGGTCCTTGGCAATGAATGTTACTTTTGGGGTGAATGTTATATAATCTTTCAACTTCATTCACATTTTCTGCCTTTAAAACTAGCCGAATCCTTTATGACAAGCTGCAAGTTTCAGTATTCCATTGGATCATGGAATCATGGAGTTGGAAGGTGTTTGTGTAGCTCATTCAGTTATCACTTTTGCTCAAAAAAATGATGGCAACAATTACCAAATATGGCATGTCTATTGTATCTACCTACTAATTTGATTGAAAGGGAATTTTGCCTGGGAGTATCTAAGACGATGCCAGAGTGGGAGATGTTTGTAATAGAGCTGATTTATATCACTCATTTATTCTTTCAATATTCAACAAGTATTTATTGTATACCCATTATGATAGAGGTATTGTGATGGGTGCAGGAATACCATGATGAAAAAGGACAATGCGATCTCTGCTGTCACGGAGATGCAGTCTGTTAGAGTGACACATGCTCATCAAACACTCACTCGTTATTTTAGATTAAGATAAGTGTTAGCAAACTCATACTAGGAAGTAGTTGAGGATGAAATGAGGGAAACGGCACAGGAAGATTCTTCTACCATTTTCATCTTCAATATCCCAAGTACTGGACTGACCAAATGACTGGACTTTGGGAAACTGGATGGCAACAAATAGTATCCAGGTGCTTGCAGGTCATTAACAAGGCTTTACATACTATTGATCTTTTATTGGAGAATAAGAGGAATTCCTTCATAAGGAATGCCACCTTTGCATTTTAGTAAAAGCAGTAGATTAAATGTAAGTGAATATTTGTAGATGCCTCGTCTCCTCTTAAGGTCTTAAGTTCTTTACAAGCAGTACCACGTCCGTTCTGGCGCCCATTTTGCAATACAGTTCCTTGTACCACGTAGACACACAATGAATCATTGGTGGATTAAAATAAAAGAATACTGAATGACAGGAGAAGGGAAGAAATTTCGCCAGACTACTCTAAGCACAAGAAAACAGATCTGAGAATCATTGTGGACTTTTTAAGTTAATATCAAGGAGCTTTCTCTTGGGCTGGTGACAATATAAACAACATACTATTTTTATTGGAAGAGGTGTGTGTGTGTGTGCCTGTGTGTGTGTGTGTGTGTTTGTGCATACATGTGCTTAATAGACTATGAGTCTTTTTATTTTTCTGTAAAGCTGTCAGCTTTAAATTTTGCCAATCTTGGCAACAGTTCTTACACAGCTGTATCTGCTTCTTACTTGCAAGGTGTAAAGGAAAACAAAACCACAAAATTTTGTTTTGAAACTTAAATGGAAGAAGTGCTTATTACTGAGGTGTCTTTTTTTTAATGAATAAGAAGTTAAGCATACTCATTCTACCAAAGCACAAACAATTTGAGTCACACTGTGGCCACGTTATGTATGGACATCAACATTTATATTGGGAGCAACAGCAACAACTCTAGTAATTCTTTTTCATCTTTCCATGCTCACACTGTGATGTCCAAATCAGAGTTTGAAGAAAGGAGAGGGAAACCCGTCACTAAACAGAGGCTATTGCCTTTAAAGTTTGATGCAACTCTTCAGGAATTTGAGAGTATCACAGGCTAACTACTGACACACACCCACACACACATGCACACACGCACACATGGACACACACAGAAAATGGTCTAAGGGAGAATCTACATGGAGACAGGGTTCTTTCTGAGGTTTTTACCCCCAGTGTTATTGAGACATAACTGACATACATCACTGTATAAGTATAAGGTATACAGCATAATGGTTTGATTTACATACATCTTGAAATAATTACCACAATAAGTTTAGTTAACAGCCCTCATCTCATATAGATACAATAAAAAGAAAAAACAAAAACAAAAACAACTCTTTGTGAGATTGGAAGCAAGATGGCAGAGTAGAAGGACGTGCCCTCACTCCCTCTTGCGAGAACACCAGAATCACAACTAGCTGCTGGACAATCATCAACAGGAAGACACTGGAACTCACCAAAAAGGAAAACTCACATCCAAAGACAAAAGAGAAGCCACAATGAGACGGTAGGAGGGGCGCAATCACAGTAAAATCAAATCCCATAACTGCTGGGTGGGTGACTCACAGACTGGAGAACACTTATACCACAGAAGTCCACCCACTGGAGTGAAGGTTCTGAGCCCCACGTCAGGCTTCCCAACCTAGGGGTCCGGCAACGGGAGGAAGAATTCCTAGAGAATCAGACTTTGAAGCCTACTGGGAATTGATTGCAGGACTTTGACAGGACTGGGGGAAACAGGGACTCCACTCTTGGAGAGCATACACAAAGTAGTGTATACATCGGGACCCGGGGAAGGAGCAGTGACCCCAGGGGAGACTGAATCAGACCTACCTGCTAGTGTTGGAGGGTCTCCTGCAGAGGTGGGGAGTGGCTGTGGCTCAACATGGGGACAAGAACACTGGCAGTAGAAGTTCTGGGAAGTACTCCTTGGCATGAGCCCTCCCAGAGTCTGCTATTAGCCCCAACAAAGAGCTCAGGTAGGCTCCAGTATTAGGTTGCCTCAGGTCAAACAACCAACAGGGAGGGAACCCAGCCCCACACATCAGCAGTCAAGTGGATTAAAGTTTTACTGAGTTCTGCCCACCAGAGCAACAGTCAGCTCTACCCACCACCAGTCCTTCCCATCAGGAAACTTGCATAAGCCTCATCCACCACAGGGCAGACAGCAGAAGCAAGAAAAACTACAATCCTGCAGCCTGTGGGTCAAAAACCACATTCACAGAAAGATAGACAAGATGAAAAGGCAGAAGGCTATGTACCAGATGAAGGAACAGGAAAACCCTCCAGAAAAACAACTAAATGAAGTGGAGATATGCAACCTTCCAGAAAAAGAATTCAGAATAATGATAGTGAAGATGATCCAGGACCTCGGAAAAACAATGGATGCAAAGATTGAGAAGATGCAAGAAATGTTTAACAAAGACCTAGAAGAATTAAAGAACAAACAAGCAGAGATGAACAATGCAATAACTGAAATGAAATGAAAACTACACTAGAAGGACTCAATAGCAGAATAACTGAGGCAGAAGAACGGATAAGTGACCTGGAAGACAGAATGGTGGAATTCACTGCTGCAGAACAGAATAAAGAGAAAACAATGAAAAGAAATGAAGACAGCCTAAGAGACCTCTGGGACAACATTAAACGCAACAACATTCGCATTATAGAGGTCCCAGAAGAAGAAGAGAGAGAGAAAGGACCAGAGAAAATATTTGAAGAGATTATAGTCAAAAACTTCCCTAACATGGGAAAGGAATTAGCCAGCCAAGTCCAGGAAGCGCAGAGAGTTCCATACAGGATAAACCCAAGGAGAAACACGCCGAGACACATGGTAATCAAATTGGCAAAAATTAAAGATAAAGAAAAATTATTAAAAGCAGCAAAGGAAAAATGACAAATAACATACTAAGGAACTCCCATAAGGTTAACAGCTGATTTCTCAGCAGAAACTCTACAAGGCAGAAGGGAGTGGCATGATATCCTTAAAGTGATGAAAGGAAAGAACCTACAACCAACATTACTCTACCCGGCAAAGATCTCATTCAGATTCGATGGAGAAATCAAAAGCTTTACAGACAAGCAAAAGGTAAGTGAATTTAGCACCACCAAACCAGCTTTACAACAAATGCTAAAGGAACTTCTCTAAGTGGGAAACACAAGAGAAGAAAAAGGCCTATAAAAACAAACCCAAAACAATTAAAAAAATGGTCATAAGGAACATACATATCGATAAATACCCTAAACATGAATGGATTAAATGCTACAACCAAAAGACACAGGCTTGCTGAATGGATACAAAAACAAGACCCATATATATGCTGTCTACAAGAGACCCACTTCAGAGCTAGGGACACATTCAGACTGAAAATGAGGGGATGGAAAATGATATTCCATGCAAATGGAAATCAAAAGAAAGCTGGAGTAGCAATACTCATATCAGATAAAATAGACTTTAAAATAAAGAATGTTACAAGATACAAGGAAGGACATTACATAATGACCAGGGGATCAATCCAAGAAGAAGATACAGCAATTATAAATATATATGCACCCAACATAGGAGCACCACAATGCATAAGGCAACAGCTAGCAGTTATAAAAGAGGAAATCGACAGTAACACAGTATTAGTGGGGGACTTTAACACCTCACTTACACCAATGTACAGATCCCAAATGAAAATAAATAAGGAAACAGAAGCTTTAAATGACACAATAGACCAGATAGATTTAATTGATATTTATAGGGCGTTCCATCCAAAAACAGCAGAATACACTTTCTTCTCAAGTGCACATGGAACGTTCTCCAGGATAGATCACATCTTGGGTCACAAATCAAGCCACAGTAAATTTAAGAAAATTGAAATCATATCAAGCATCTTTTCTGACCACAACGCTATGAGATTAGAAATGAATTACAGGGAAAAAAACGTAAAAAACACAAACACAAGGAGGCTAAACAATATGTTACTAAATAACCAAGAGATCACTGAAGAAATCAAAGAGGAAATCAAAAAATACCTAGAGACAAATGACAATGAAAACATGAAGATCCAAAACCTATGGGATGCAGCAAAAGCAGTTCTAAGAGGGAAGTTTATAGCTATACAAGCCTACCTCAAGAAACAAGAAAAATCTCGTATCAACAATCTAACCTTACCTAAAGGAACTAGAGAAAGAAGAACAAAGAAAGCCCAAAGTCAGCAGAAGGAAAGAAATCATAAAGATCAGAGCAGAAACAAACGAAATAGAAACAAAGAAAACAATAGCAAAGATCAATAAAACTAAAAGCTGGTTCTTTGAGAAGATAAACAAAAATGATAAACCATTGGCCAGACTCATCAAGAAAAAGAGGGAGAGGACTCAAATCAATACAATTAGAAATGAAAAAGGAGAAGTTACAACAGACACCACAGCAATACAAAGCATCCTAAGAGACTACTACAAGCAACTCTATGCCATTAAAATGGACAAGCTCAAAGAAATGGACAAATTCTTAGAAAGGTGTAACCTTCCAAGACAGAACCAGGAAGAAATAGAAAATATGAACAGACCAATCACAAGCAATGAAATTGAAACTGTGATTAAAAATCTCCCAACAAACAAAAGTCCAGGACCAGATGGCTTCACAGGTGAATTCTATCAAACATTTAGAGGAGAGCTAACACCCATCCTTCTCAAACTCTTCCAAAACTTTGTGGCTGAAGGAACACTCCGAAACTCATTCTATGAGGCCACCATCACCCTGATACCAAAACCAGACAAAGATATTACAAAAAAGAAAATTACAGACCAATATCACTGATGAATATAGATGCAAAAATCCTCAACAAAATACTAGCAAACAGAATCCAACAACACATTAAAAGGATCATACACCATGACCAAGTGGGATTCATCCTAGGAATGCAAGGATTCTTCAATATACATAAATCAATCAATGTTATACACCATATTAACAGATTGAAGAATAAAAACCATATGATCATCTCAATAGATGCAGAAAATGCTTTTGACAAAATTCAACACCAATTTATGATAAAAACTCTCCAGAAAGTGGGTATAGAGGGAACCTACCTCAACATAATAAAGGCCATATACGACAAACCCATAGCAAACATCATTCTCAATGGTGAAAAACTGAAAGCATTTCCTCTAAGATCAGGAACAAAACAAGGATGTCCACTCTCGCCACTATTATTCAACATAGCTTTTGGAGTCCTAGCCAGGGCAATCAGAGAAGAAGAAGAAATAAAAGGAATACAGTTTGGAAAAGAAGAAGTAAAACTGTCACTGTTTGCAGATGACATGCTACTATATATAGAGGTTCCTAAAGATGCCACCAGAAAACTATTAGAGCTAATCAATGAATTTGGTAAAGTTGCAGATACAAAATTAATGCACAGAAATCTCTTGCATTCCTATACACTAATGATGAAAAATCTGAAAGAGAAATTATGAAAAACTGCCATTAACCATTGCAACAAAAAGAATAAAATACCTAGGAATAAAGCTACCTAGGGAGACAAAAGACCTCTATGCAGAAAACTATAAGACACTGATGAAAGAAATTAAAGATGATCCCAACAGATGGAGAGATATACCATGTTCTTGGATTGGAAGAATCCATACTGTGAAAATGACTATACTACCCAAAGCAATCTACAGATTCAATGCAATCCCTATCAAATTACCAAAGGCGTTTTTTACAGAACTAAAACAAAAAATCTTAAAATTTGTATGGAGACACAAAAGACCCCGAATAGCCAAAGCAGTCTTGAGGGAAAAAAATGGAGTGGGAGGAGTCAGACTCCCTGACTTCAGACTATACTACAAAGCTACAGTAATCAAGACAATATGGTACTGGCACAAAAACAGAAACATAGATCAATGGAACAGGATAGAAAGCCCAGAGATAAACCCACGCACCTATGGTCAACTGATCTATGACAAAGGAGGCAAGGATATACAATGGAGAAAAGACGGTCTCTTCAATAAGTGGTGCTGGGAAAACTGGACAGCTACATGGAAAAGAATGAAATTAGAACACTCCCTAACACCATACACAAAAATAAACTCAAAATGGATTAGAGACCTAAATATAAGACCGGAAACTATAAAACTCTTAGAGGAAAACATAGGAAGAACATTCTGACATAAATCACAGCAAGATCTTTTTTGATCCACCTCCTAGAGTAATGGAAATAAAAACAAAAATAAACAAATGGGACCTAATGAAACTTCAAAGCTTTTGCACAGCAAAGAAACCATAAACAAAACGAAAAGACAACCCTCAGAATGGGAGAAAATATTTGCAAACGAATCAATGGACAAAGGATTAATCTCCAAAATATATAAAGAGCTCATGCAACTGAATATTAAAAAAACGAAGAACCCAATCCAAAAATGGGTAGAAGATGTAAATAGAGAGTTCTCCAAAGAAGACATACAGATGGCCAAGAAGCACATGAAAAGCTGCTCAACATCACTAATTAGAGAAATGAAAATCAAAACGACAGTGAGGTATCACCTCACACCAGTTAGAATGGGCATCAGCAGAAAATCTACAAACAACAAATGCTGGAGAGGGTGTGGAGAAAAGGGAACCCTCTTGCCCTGTTGGTAGGAATGTAAATTGATACAGCCACTCTGGAGAACAGTATGGAGGTTCCTTAAAAAACTAAAAATAGAATTACCATATGACCCAGCAATCCCACTACTGGGCATATACCCAGAGGAAACCATAATTCAAAAAGACACCTGCACCCCAATGTTCATTGCGGCACTATTTGCAATAGCCAGGTCATGGAAGCAACCTAAATGTCCATCGACAGATCAATGGATAAAGAAGATGTGGTACATATGTACAGTGGAATATTATTCAGCCATAAAAAGGAACGAGATTGGGTCATTTGTTGAGACGTGGATGGATCTAGAGACTGTCATACAGTAAAGTAAGTCAGAAAGAGAAAAACAAATATCGTATGTTAACGCATATATGTGGAACCTAGAAAAATGGTACAGATGAACTGGTTTGCAAGGCAGAAATTGAGACACAGATGTAGAGAACAGACATATGGACACCAAGGGGGAAAAGCGGCGGGGGGTTGCAGGTGGTGGTGTTATGAATTGGGAGATTGGGGTTGACATGTATATACTGATGTGTATAAAATTGATGACTAATAAGAACCTGCTGTATAAAAAAATAAATAAAATGAAATTCAAAAATTAAAAAAAAAACTCTTTGTGATGAAAACACTAAGGATCTACTCTTTCAACAACTTTCCTATATATCATACAGCAGTGTTAACTACAGTTATCATGTTGTATTGAATATCACATACCTAGTACTTATTTACTTATAACTGGAGGTTTGTACCTTTTGATTACCTTTTTCCAGTTCCTCTGGCTCCTACCCCCACCTCTGGTAACCACAAATTTGAATTCTTTTTCTATGAAATTGGTGTTTGTGTGTTGCATGTGTGTGTGTTTTAATTCCATATATTTTACAAGGGAGATCATACAGTATTTTTGTCTTTCTATGTCTGACTTATTTCACTGAGCATAATGCCCTCAAAGGCCATCTATGTTGTCACAAATGGTAGCACTTCCTCATTCTTATGGCTAAATAATATTCCATTATATATCTATATATCTATATGTATCACATTTTCTTTATCCATTCATCCATCAGTGGACATTTCATTTGTTTTCAGCTATTGTAAATAATGCTGCTATGAACAAGGGGGGTACAAATATATTTTGAGTTAGTGTTTCTGTTTCCTATGGATATATTTCCAGAAGTGGAATTTCTGAATCATATGGTAGTCCTATTATTAATTTTGTGAGGAAATTTCATTGTTTTCTATACTGGCTATACCAGTTTACAATCTTACCAACTGCACAAGGGTTCTTTTTCGCCATATCCACACCAGCATTTGTTACCTCTTATCTTTTCCATGACGGCCATGGAGGCAGTTTTAGTATCAGTAGACAAGTGTCTCTTCCATTCAGTTATGATATCCCATTCACTGCACCAACCAAGAGAACGAGGTTGAGATTGATGATCATTCCCAGCATGGATCTTACTTTATCTCCCTCTGATATAAAGAAGGACTTTGCTGATAAAGAGAACAAACTAGTGGTTACAAGTGGGGTGGTGGTGGGGGGAGGACTTTGCAGGGAACCAGTTTGGAATTCTGAAATCCACTTTACTCTGACCCAGGAAAAACCAATTCTCCAAAATATGTTACAAATAGTTACCAAGCTGCTAGCGCATTTGCTGAGCTAGAGGTTTCCAGCTCCGCAACTTTATTTCCCAAATGCTCAAGAGGCATCCCTAGCACCACGGCACTCCTGTATGTGGCACAGCAGGTATAGGCAGCATATGGATCCTGCCGTTTTCCTCGCAGTTGAAGGGGTTTCAGGCAAAGTCAGAAGGAAAAGCATTTCTTATGCCAAATGGCCTTCCCTTTATTTTCCTTGGTAGCGATAAGAAATTCTAGGCAGATGTGTAGGGGAAAAGGCCATGCAAGCCCACACCTGCAACACAAATGAGATTTCTCTGCTTTTCAGTGAATTTTACTCATTATAGAATAGACTCTGTTTGTGACCCTGATGGATTTTGAACTCTTATACAAAAGCAACAACAACAGTAAGCCCAAAGAATCTTCCTCAATTCATTGTAAAACCAGGCACAGGAATAAGCTTTACCAGTGAGAAATACAGTTACGTGTCTATGCTAAGGTGTTTCCACACAGCTTTGAAGCCTTTCACCATAAATCACATTCACAAATTCCATCTCTGTCTGCAGCATGCATATGAAGTTGCTACACGACCGTTGGACTTGGAATAAATATCTGTTCTTGTGGAGGTTATCATAGTACACAGAGGTTATTCTGCCACCAACAGGAAAGCAAGCATGCTAAAAGCACATGAGCTGTCAAATTGGTCAACTTGCCATGACCTGGAACATCAGAAATGCACTGACTGCAGTTAGAGAAAGAGCATTTCAAATTGTGTTTCTTTTCTATTACAGGCAACATTGCATAGCATTGGAAGAGTGGGACTACAGGAAACGATTTTGGAAATGAGACCAAATAATCTCTAATGTCTCTTTCAGCCTTAAAATTCTCTAGGCCAAGAAGAGCTATAAACGCAAAGGCTGTCTGTTGCTAGGGCTGTGATGTAGCCAGGTGGAGGGCAATAGAGAGAGGTGCTACTTGAGGAAAATTGGAGAGTGTGTTCCCCACCAAAAGTATTCATATCAAAACATAATGAAACATATATGTCGTGAACTAGTACGTATTACATTAGTTATCCTAATTGGTTCCCATCATATTCTGAAATAAAATTCCATTTTATCAATCAAAAAAACCCCATTAATGAAACAAAACAAAGCTCTCTGCTACCCCCCTCCAAAAACATAAGAAATCTCCAGGCAAAATGCAACCCTTAGACTAGCAATTTTCAATTCCCCTCTAAAATCTTACTCTATTTTTCTTTCAAAATTCTGAAGAGACTTCAAAATGAAAAGCTCACTGCTTTATCAATGAGGACTATCTGCTTTTCTCATTTTTTTTCTTAGAAAGATAGCCATATATATATAAACTATGTATACCATATATTATTTTATAAAATATATATGTTATATGTTACAATGTATATTATATGTATACCAGACTTACATTATATATTATAGTTACATAAATATTAAAATTTGCAAAACTCTTTCAAAGGTGCATTTGGAAATTTCTCATACTTATTTCTATGTAGTTATAGATTTTTCAGCTCTGTCAAGGCACTTGTTTTCAATGACTTTATTTTACTGGACTTTCTTTTATATATCATCATCATGGATCAGATGGATATGATGATTGTTCACCAAGAAACTCAGAAGAACAATTCGGGAGTGAGAGCTGAGGGAGGAAAGCAGAGTGCTAGGGATCACTAGAAGACAGTGGAAAGGGCAGTCTGTGGCAGCCACTGAGAGATTCCACTCTCTGGGAGGGAAGAGGATACAGATTTCAAGGAATTCAGTTTACTTCACCTGCCCTTTGGCCTTCTCTTTCCCTTTCTCCATGAGCTAGTTACTTCTTACCTGCAGCAAGAAGAGGAAGTCTCTGCAGGGAGTTCTCCAGGGTCTCACCATGGATCTTCCATTTCTTGTAATGCTTTTAAATTAAGGCAAGAATTTATTCTGCATGGTGCCTGAACTCCTCTCTTTACTCAAAGAGGTGGTCTATTAAGAACAGTTTGGGCACAGTGGGAGGAAGTTGGACTGCGGCTCCCTAGGTTCACCATTAATGAATAAATTGAACGCTTCCGTTTGGGGTGAGTAAGACAGGGAGTATGTGGCATCTTTTGTTAGAAATACATTTAAATGAAAGATCTTTCAAATGACTGGATTTTGCTTCTTTGTGTGCACACTGAGTGCCAGGTGTTCCATAGACTCCTACATCCCTCCAGAGTAACATGCAATTGTGTGTGACTCCTGTACCTCTCTGCAGTCTCTTTCTGATGTATGCAGCCAAAGGGGGAGTTGGAGAAGCTGGTGACCAGCAAGGGAGACATAGTCACACTATCCAGACAAACAAGAAAGAGTGAGGGCCAAGGTCAATGACAGAGCACTTGCATTGCACTAGAAGTCACTTGTTAGGCCATGGAGGAACCTCTGCCTACAAGTTGCTTTTAAGGACTGAACAGAAGCATTGTGAATTTACACCGTATTTTATGCATGCTTTATCTTGCTGTCAGACAGCATTTTTTTTCAACATAAAAATTCAATCCTAAGTAGCTTCAAAACTCCAACCTCACAGCTCAAGTCCAGGTTTCATTATTTTTTTAAGAAGCAGTTTTATATATCACCAGTGTTAATGAAAATATTATGTTCAATTCTTAAGTCGAATTGCGGATTTGAAATATGAAGTTCTCAGACCCATATGCTCGTGTTCAAAACTGATGTCTTGGTAGCTGTAACTATTCAGGGCACGGAAATGTACGGAAGTAAATGTGTATTTGAATGTGCAGGTTATATTTTATCATTAGGGCTGATTATTTATAGAAGCAGAGAAAGCAGAGAGCTGTCAAAATGGTTTTAAATAAAACAAACAAGCCACTGCAAAAAGGTATGGTTTGCAGCAGGAATACTTGCCATAATCAGGATCCTTTATCTTTCGTAGGAAGAGCCAGGCGTGGTTGCCCCTGCAAGCAAAGCACTTTGGAGCAGCTGGACAAAATGCTGGAGAAGAGATGCAGATGGGTCTTTCCTCTCTGGAGAGTAAGATGGATCCCTTGGAGGTAGACTCAGCTGGTTCTGAAGCCTCCAATGACTAGCAGGCTCAGTTCTCCCAGTTAACTGCACAGTATTTTTCAGAAATCATATTTTCAGTAGCCTTGAATAATATTAACTGTCTAAAGTGCTGGAAAATAAAAGAGTCTGCTCCTAGAAAAGAGCAGTAAATGGTTTTTATGTCTAGATTAAACATATAACTAAGATTTTTTTTTACGTAATGGTGATTTGTGCAGCAGACAGTAGTGCAGTGTTCTGGTTACAAAGGATCTAGGTTCTGCCACTTCTTAGCCATGTGAATTTGTGTGGTGTCTTAATCACTGAGCCCCAGTTTCTTCGTCTGTAAAATGGTGATAATAAAGGCATCTTCATTTATTGTTCGTGAAATGCTCATTTACAAAGGACCAGGCTTTCCTCCATGTTTAGAGAAAATCTCCCCCATATATTTGTTGTCAGTGATACTATCCTGTTACTTATTATAGGTCTTGTAAGGTGTTCTCAATAAAACTGTTCAATCCGCTAGGTAAGACACTGTTGGTGGGTCCAGGTTTAACTGCCGTATGTGTTTAGACACTGTGAACCACTGTGTTTCAGTCTTCACTTTCCCTCTGAGTTTTGCACTTGACAATCTGAAAACATCACAAAGTTTTTGTTGATCCGATTCTCTAATTTCCTGTTGACCGAAACTTCACTGGTTATATGTTCTTCTACAATCTAATCCCATGAGCGCCTGTTCTCTTTATTGCCAAAGACATTTTTTTGCCTGATTGAATATTCTTTGAGCTTATTTTCAACCCATAATGCTGGCTATAATTATATATAAATTATTTTCATATTTGACAGAGACTACTAGCTGCCTAACTAATATCCATTTTCTCTTACTTAGTTAATAATAGAACTGAATTTTGTCATGGATAGCCTACGGGATGTAAGTGAGAGATAGGATGGGACTTCCAGGAGCTCTCCTTAAGAAAGAGATAGCATTTGGTATATGCATTCTTTTCCCTTCCCATCTCCTGCTTCTTGCCAGTAATGTAGATATGATGGCTGGAGCCCTAGAAGCCATAATGAGCAATGAGGTGATCTTGAGCCAGTGCAAAAGATGAAGGATCATAATCATAAAAATTCATCCCTTGTGACCTAGGATTTGCCATTATCAGCTTTGAAGTGCCTACCTTCGAACATCTTTTATGTTAGAAAAAAATAATTTTTTAATCTTTTGTAAGCTCCTGTTTTTTAGGTCTCTGATGCTGTTTTTAGATGATACAGCCCACTTTGCTGAGCATGTGTTCTGTGAGCCCAGTCAACCTAGTAGTGGTTATATTGGTCCCATGCAGAAAAGATATTCTAAATATCACTTGGTCCTTGTTGAAGATGGAGTTTACTTTTTCAGTGCAAATGTCACACTCCTTTCCCTAGAAACATTTTAATTCAAATGAAAAAATGCTCTGAATTTAGGCTTCATATTTATTGAGACAATTTCTCTAGACAGCTGTCAGTTGATCAGGGTCAGAAATGGAAAGACTTTGTGTTATTATTCTACATTTTTATGACCCCAATGACACCACCATGAAACTTTAAAAAGCAGAAACTCAGGGATTGAAATGAAAGTATAATCTTGAACTGAAGATTTATTCAAATAGAATGTAGTATAAATCTCAAAATTGAGATTAACAAAAGATCTCTTACCCTGTTAAGTGGTTGTCTATGTTTTGCCCCCCTCTGCCAGCGTTTTTCAAACTTTTAAACTTATCTTTTCTTTTTTTAAGCTTTTTTATTTTGAAATAAATATAGATTCACTGGAAGTTGCAAAGATAGTACAGACTAGTCCCATGTACTCTTTACCCAGTTTCCCCCAATGGTTACATCTTAAGTAATTGGCGTTCAAAATCAGAAAATTGACTTTGTTTAATATATGTATTAGTCAGGGTTTTCCAGAAAAATAGAACCACAATAAATCATATTTATTATGAGGCATGGGCTTATGTGCTTATGGAGGCTGATAAGTCCCATGATCTGCCATTGGCAAGCTGGAGACCCAGGAAAACCAGTGATGTAATTTAGTCTGAGTCCGAAGGCCTAAGAACCAGGGGAGCTGATGGTGTAAATCCCAGCCTGAGGGCCAGGAACTATAAGATGTCCCAGCTCAATTAATGAGGTAGGAAAAAGGGGGCAAATTCCACCTTCCTCTGCCTTTTGTTCTATTCAGGCCCTGTTCAGTAGATTGGATGACACTCATCCACATTGGGGAGGGCAGTCTACAATTGAAATGCTGATCTCATCCAAAACACCCTCAGAGCCACACCCAGAAATAATGTTTAATCTGGGCACTCTGCGGCCAGCCAAGTTGACACATGAACCATCACAATGTGTAGAGTTCTGTGTCAGTTCATGACATGTAGATTTGTGTAACCGGTACCACACTCAAGATACAAGATTGTCCCATCACCATAAAGATCTCCCTCATGCTGCTCCTTTATAGCGATACTTATCCCTACTCCATATCATTTCTAACTCCTCAAAAGCAGTAATCTGCTTTTCAGCTCTATAATTTTGTCATTTTGAGAATATTGTATAAATGGAATCGCAAAGTATATGACCTTTCAAGATTGGCTCTTTTTTTCCCACACAGCATTATACCCTTTAGATTCATCCAGGCCACTGTGTGTATCAATAGTTTGTTCCTTCTTATGGCTGAGTAGTATTCCATGGTATGGATGTGCCACAGTTCATTTAACCATTCACACTTGAAGCGTATCTGTATTGCTTCTAGTTTTTGGCTAGCTATTACAAATGAAGATGCTATGAACGATGGTATACAGGTTTTTGTCCAGACGTAAGTTTTCATTTCTCTGGGATAAATGTCCAGTAGTGCAATTGCTGGGATGGTAGTTGCATGTCTACTTTTTAAAGAAATTGCTGAACTATTTTCCAGAATGGATGTACCACTTTACATTCCCACCAGTGGTTTCTTGACCAACTGTTATTTTTTTTCTTGAGTCCTAAGTTTCCTAGTCAGTCTGCTTTCTTTTTCTCCACCTTTCAGAGTCTTCTTATGTTTATTTTACATGTAATTTCCAAGATTTACTAGTTGTATTTAGGAGGAAGAATAGGGAAAAATACATATCTTCTGTTTTTCCAGAAGAGGAAGTCTTCTCTGTTTTTTTTTGATGAACAAAAAAACCTCATACTCTCTTTCAATGTTATATGAAATTTCAAAATAGATTAACTCATGGTTAAAAAATAAACAACAACACTGAGACAAATTTCTATTTTGTTTTCAAACAAATAAACCAAACTTCTTCCTTCACCATTGTTTCATCTGCTATTTATATATGTTCTCCCACTTCACTGAGACTCCTTGCCCCCACACATTTTCAAAGTTCTGACAGTTTTCATTTCTAATCCCTCTACTTTTATTTCCAGCCATATCTCCGCTTCCTAGTTAGACTGTTCTTTTGATACTTGTGACCTATTATGAACCAATACATCAAAATCAGTGTCAGATTTTTGGCCTGTTTTTTTAGAACAAAGATGTTCAATTTCAGATAAGTTTGGATAAGCATCAGATAAGCATCCAAACTCTTAATCAATGCTTAGTTGAACCAGCCTTCAACAAGCTTTTGAGGCCTGCCCATCACAAGAGATTTGCTTATCAGTATTTGGCTTGATTTAAACTAACCTGTTCACCTTTTTGCTTTGTGAAAAAATGGATCAGTTTGGAATCATCAGGCTTGGAATGGGTGCATGGGCCCATCAAATATACTTTGGGAGTATTTTAACACACAGTATTGTTAGCTGAATGTAATTATAAAGGACTGTTAGATGAGGTTCAATTTTAGCACAGATCTACATGAAGGAGACAAGATTGCTTTTTCCCCCTCTTCTTTAGGAAATGGATAAATTTGTATTTTCCCTGAAATTTATTTGTTTTTCCTGTGGAGGGTTTGAGATTATTATATTAATATTTAACTGCAGTGGAAAAATGAAACCTTTCATAAGTGTTGTTTTCATCATGAGATGTGTAATTATACCCACACACATCATTTATGCATATATTTTTGGTTGTTTCCGTGGTTAGTTGGTTTTAAAGTATAGCAAGGAAACAATACTACATTGGAGACAAACAGATAAAAGAGAATAGAAAGTCAATTTTCTAATGGCTAATTTATTAGATTTTGTTTAATCATTAAATTTATTCTCATTTTATAGACCAAAATATTTACTTAAAGTTTGCTGTATTTTTATGTATTTATTTTTATTGTAAATTTTTTGGTGAACTCCTTGGCATCATTTCTTATGGAGGGGGTGGGTATCAGGACTGCCAATATAAAGTGTCAAGAGGGAGCTTTCTCTTTGTGCTGCCACTTTCAACCATTTACATTTTGGTTTCTTTAGGTTGTGGGTTTTAAAAAAAAATTTTGTTTTATTTAGTTTTTGTCTTGGAAGTTTAGATATTTATTCTGACCATTTGTTAGTGTTTTCCTTAAAATAATGATAATAACTTAAAACAAACAACCAAAAAGCTAAAAAGTGTCTTTCTTTTTTTCTTTTCCTTTTCTTTTTCTTTTCCATCTCCTGTGGTCCATCAGTAGACAGAACTTCAGTTAGTTTTACGAAATGCAATATTTAGCACCCCCTTATCCCACTTTTTTTTAAGGAAAAAGATAAACTTTAATGACTTGAAGTTGAGAATGTGGATATAGCTTCATTCAGCCACACTCAGATTATATAGTATTCCTCACCTCCTTTTAGCCTGATTGTTTACAGTGCTGGGTGACAAAGGTACACAAACCCAGGCTCCACCATTATCATCATCAGTAGCATAGGTTCAAGCTGCTTTTTATGATGAAGTACAATCTCTCCCCTCTGGAAAAATCAGTCATTCCACTCAGCACCACCTGAAATACCAAAAACCAAATTGTAGCATTCCTTGGGAAGAAATAACTTCCATTTCTTCTCCTTCTCTTTGCCCTTCCCCTTTCCCCTCCTCTTTCTCCCTTCCTCCTCATCCCCCTCCTCCAATTAAGTAAACCCATTATGTTTCTCTTATCCAAAATGGCTCCTGGAGTAGACATTAGAATGGTTTTCTCTGAAGTCAGTGTTTACATAGCTAACCAACAGTCCTGCTGCTAATAGCTGCCCCTCCTGTGGTAGGATTTTCAATGTGGTGTGTTTTCAGCATCTGTGCACACCCCTTACTTCTAGGTTTTTCAAAAGACTGCAGATTTCTAGTGATGGTCTTGGGTTTCATCCCAATGGCTACAGATCGACCTTGATTCTTCAGTTTCCTCAGTTATTTTGCTGTCCATCGAACAGGGTTTTGTTTTGCTAGTTTTGAATCTCTGTTCCTTAGTTAACACTTCAAGAATCATCAGCCAACTGCTACTAATTTCAGTACATTCTTCCCAAATGTCGTAAATAAGTTCCTTATTGGCTCAGCAGCACCAGTACCTAATACTCTTTGGATGATTCTCAAGTCTAGCATTGTGGACAAAGAAAGATAAACTCTACTCTTGGTTGCATCAGCAGTACATCTGAGCATGCATCACCCTTAGATCCTTGTTCCTTTGATCCTTGACAACGACAGAATAGGCTTCCAAGCGGTCTTCCCTTAGCTCATTCAGATAATCCACCGTGTCACACTTTGATTTATTCACCTGAGATTGGTAGGTTTGCAGAAGTGTGCTCAATACTACCTCTAGGTATTTGTTAAACTCTCCACCAATAACAAAGGCAATATCATTAAACACTTACAGAATCTGTGGCTTCACAGACCTATGGACATTCTCATTTCCCAAGTTCTCTGTCAACAAACAGTAAGATACTGGATTTCAAGGTGTGACATAAGTCTTCCACGTATCTTACAGTCTCCAATAAAACCTTGCACTCAGTATAAGTTTTCAATAAAATACCCATACTCAGGAGAACTTAGAGGCCTTTATATACTTTAGGAATTTAGCAACCAACGTTTCCTCTGATGTGCTAACTGCTATCGGATCACCCTCTTGCATCCCCCATATCCAACTGTGCTTTGGAAAATCCTTAACAGGGAGACCGTCATCTCATCTTGATGCTGAAGTTTTCAGAGAACATTTTGAAGAGTTATGTGGAGTAAAGACTGAAGGTCATTGAATTGGATCTTATCAAAAGTGTTTTTTTTTTTTTTTTTAAGTATTTATTTATTTATTTATGGCTGTGTTGGGCCTTCGTTTCTGTGCGAGGGCTTTCTCCGGTTGTGGCAAGCGGGGGCCACTCTTCATCGCGGTGCGCGGGCCTCTCACTGTCGTGGCCTCTCTTCTTGCGGAGCACAGGCTCCAGACGCGCAGGCTCAGTAACTGTGGCTCACGGGCCTAGTTGCTCCGCGGCATGTGGGATCTTCCCAGACCAGGGCTCGAGCCCGTGTCCCCTGCATTGGCAGGCAGACTCTCAACTACTGCGCCACTAGGGAAGCCCCAGAAGTGTTTTTATATGTGACTTTATCTCTATTGATACACTTTTTGCAGTTAGAGTTGTCAGCGTCAATTTTTGAACTGAAGGGTAATAGCACTTGGTACTACTTTTTGCAATTTTCATCAAAGCTTCATATGAAGCACTTCTCAGGTTATTCTGGTGGCCATCAGGACTGTCTGTGATCTCTAGGAGATTCTGAAATATGAGGATAAGCAGTAAGTAGCTGTTTCTTCCTGATCATCACTTACAAACTTTCATAAACAGCTTCAGCTAGATTGGAAAAAACTCAGCACACATTTGATGCCATTCTGGGTTCAGTACTCAGGCTTTCTCTCAGACATTGTAACAAGGGAACCGAGTAAACATCACTTATGGCAGCTTCATGGAGCAACTTGCAAAATTTGCCCCCAGTCTATATACTAATATACCAAACAATTTACACAGGGGTCTTCGATTAATTATATTAAGCTAGGCATTGCCTGTATAACTAGGATTTTGAGCTTATTGGATTTCTCTTCTTCCAAGATAGAGGCAAAAGTCATCACAAGGTTGTCAGGGTTCCAAGAACTAATCAGGGTTCTTGATCTGTTCTTTACAAGAGGGAAGGACAGGTGGGACAATGTCATCTTCACATCAGGTGGCCAGGAGAATCATCATTTTCATCATCTTTTGTTAGTGTCTGTGTGAGAATTGGAACCTCAATTGTAGTGTTTCCTTGGCATAGATCTTGCTGTGTGCCCTGGGACCTTCTTTGTTCTGCTGTCTCTTTAGCTTCAATGACCAAATCTATAGCTTCAATGACCAAATCTATTTTGTCATCACAGACATTGGACCAGAACTTTATTCCTTACAGGGCCATTTCATCAAAGTCACTGTGTTATTTCAACTGTGATCACAAAAAGAGCAGGGCTCATATGTGTCTCCACATATTGATAATACAGGGGCATTTTCTTCACCAGATTCTGTAATGTAGTCACTAATACCTTATTATCTTGATAACAGGCTGCTTCATAGACTATCTGGAAAAGAAATTGTCTTTCAGATTCTTTGTCAAAGCTTGCTTTGATGAACTCCAATACTCCAGGAGTGCCTTAGTAGCCACTAACTTCACATTACTATTAGGATCTTCCTTCCTCTTTCCCAGGATTATGGCAGTCAGAATCTCATTGGATGGAACTTGTAGCTACTCTGTTTGAATATCTTGGCAGACGTAACAAATTGCATCCAATGTCTACTCTTTCATGTGCTCTGTGCTGTTGGAGTTTGTGACATTGTCTACCAGCTGAAGAAGGAATACTGACCACTGGTTTACTGGGTTCTCTATACAAACAATTTCAGCCATCGTTGTGAGGAAGAACTAAACTAGTAGGTTTCTGTGCCTAAAGTCTGCAAAATAGTTCTTGGCTTCTCAGTCAAACATTAACATCAATGGGAAGCCATTCTGCTGCTGTTGTGCCTTGATGTTTGGATCCTCAGAAGGCAAAGAGTTCTTGATCAGTAGACCAGCTGCAACCCTGCCAATCTGGCTGTTTCCTGAATTTTCTGGCGCTCTGGACAGTTCCAGAAGGACCTTTGGCAAGTTTCACCACCGCACACTCCAGGAACTTCTACATAGTTTCTAGTTCAAGCAGAGGTAGAGACACAGTTATCTCAATGCTGCAATCAGCTCCAAAGTAAAGGTGATGGCAGTTGCTTCTCTTCAGGCGATGCTTGCTTCTCAGGTGACAGCTCTGACTGGAGATAGGGGTTGGGAGTTGCGTGGCTCTGGAGGGTTTGAAGGGGGTCAGAGTCACCACAAGTTCGTTCATCTGTTCCTTCTTTATAATGCTCCATCATCTTTTCCTTTCCACTCCCTCCCTCCCACTTTCCTTCTTTGCTGTTAGCAATGGCAGCTGCTCCTCTGGTGGAGGTGGTGGAGAAAACTTAGAGGCAGTTCAGAACATGACTAGAGCTTGGTTGGCGAGGAGAGAAAGGAGAAAAGGAGGCAGGGAGTGAACAGAAGCCAAAAGGGAGGGAAAACTTTGCTACACTTTAGATTACAGAAACTGGAAGCTAAATCATAAACACCTAAGGTCATTAAACTGACATACTATTTGTGGGAGAGTGTGCATGTATATCAGTAATCAGTTCATTGTCTTGGCCAAGTGCTCAAATAGGTAATGATATCTTATACCCCCAATGATTTCCTTAAAAGAAGTTACATTATCAAAGAACTTACAACCTGCCATTCACCCGAAGTTTCTTCATCCCAGCCATTGTGAAAGAATTAAACTTTCATTATTGATTAAGTGCTTTGGGATTCAGACTAGTGACAGGAACTTTAAAAAACTGCTGTTTATATGGTACTAAAGGACCACACATTAGACTTTTCAGCCAAAATTGCACAAATGTACAACCCCACCATCAGCAGTGTCATCTGCAATATATGGAAATAAAAGGGCTGACTGATTCTTTGCCAAACCTTAGACTCATCCAGTATAGCCCTGCAAGACAGGAGTGGTAACTATATGCATCAAAATGTCATGTTAACATGCACTTCAAATAGAGTTCAAGGTTACAAGGGCAGAAGAACTCTAGGAGCAAGAATAAAACAATTTTAGTGTGCTTTCAAACTGTCAAAATTAAGTGGCTAGTCATTCCTGTATATCAGTTTGGTACAGTTATATGGGAATGGAAATAATCCGGTGGGTAGGGATAGAAGCAATTATAGCTCAAGGGTTTTATCCTGGAAGGGGCAGATGCCTGATATAGCCAAGAGATAAAAGTCAGGAAACATGTTTCAAAGGTACCTCCTGGAGGAAACCTTTGGAAGATTGGGAAAGACTAGACAGGAAAGGGATTTGGAGCAATAGAGCTAGGAACATGTTCTACCCTAGGCACAGGCAAACACATACACACCTGGATTTATATTTTGTTGAGTTTAGACAAAAATTTCTTAGAAGGCTTGTGCTGAGAAGGAGAGAGGAACAAAGACTTTCTGCAAAAATTGTCCAATTTGTAGTTGCAGCTAATGGTGGCAGAGAAGTTAATTTTACTTATCATCATAGACATGCAAATTATGCTTCCTAGCCTTGGCAAGAAAGTTTGTGGAGGTGATGAGTGCTTTCCACAAGGTAGTCTTTAATTAAATATTAGTGGATTTGATTTGTGCCATCTGACCCATATTTTCACAGAGGGCACAGATGTCTGCCTCTGGAAAGTCACAATCTAAACATGAAGTATGCAGTCTGGAAGCATTAGTCACTACATTGCTGTGATTCTCAATCCAATACATTCTTTTTTTTTTTTTAATTTTTTTTAATTAATTAATTAATTTATTTTTTATTTTATGGCTGTGTTGGGTCTTCGTTTCTATGCGAGGGCTTTCTCTAGTTGTGGCAAGCGGGGGCCACTCTTCATCACGGTGCGCGGGCCTCTCACTATCGCGGCCTCTCTTTGTTGCAGAGCACAGGCTCCAGACGCGCAGGCTCAGTAATTGTGGCTCACGGGCCCAGTTGCTCCGCGGCATGTGGGATCTTCCCAGACCAGGGCTCGAACCCGTGTCCCCTGCATTGGCAGGCAGATTCTCAACCACTGCGCCACCAGGGAAGCCCCCAATACATTCTTTATAGTATTTCCTAAAACCTACTTTAAAATTCTTCTTTTTTTTTTTTTTCTTTTGCTGTTTGCTGCATTTTTATTCACCATTATTCATAAACTTGGAAGCTTATACTACACATCTTGACACCAAGAAACACATGTGTTTTACTCTGGAGAACAATGTATAGGGAGTCATTTTCCCACAATGCATGGATCCTCTTTTTTGTCTGATAAAATCCGAAGGACACCAGGATGTGTTTGGGTACATCATCATTATGTTGGGCTAAGAATTAAGCAGAACATAATCTGTTATATTTAACAGTGTTTGTGAAGAATTTGAAATTACAAAATTGTTACAGTAGGGGTGATTGGCAAGCTATGAAAATGCTGATGTTTAATCGCCTATTCACGTAAAATTCTTAAATGAAATTTGCACATACTATAACCTACTGATACACACTACTAAAGAAAAAAATAACAGTATAATGTCCTAGCAGTAATATGAAGGGTAAATGAAAGGAAAGTAATTTATAATAAAATAATATGTATTTCTATATGCAAATGCACAGGCAAAACCTATCCAGAAGACATACTACAATAGTCAGATGTTGGTAACTGTAGGTAAAATCATTATGATATGACAGCTACCAATGTTGACTTTGTGTCTACTCAATGCTCAAATACTCAAATATTTGTCAGTGCCATTTTTGACATGATATCCCCAAATGATGATAAATGCTTATTAAGTTTCAAATAAAACAAAGAATAACACTTCCTCAAATTATAGTGTATAAAAAGATTTTTCAACTACATGAATGTGTATTAGGACATTTGAAAGTCATCCAGGAAATACTTATTGAGAACTCACTATGTGCCAGACACTGTCCTAGGTATTGGAATACAATGGTGCAGGCAAACATCTCTGGTCTCATGGAGCTTACAGACTAGTTGGGGGTGGGGTGGGAAGGAGATAGACAATAAACATGGTAAACAAACTAAATAGTATGTTATAAGTTAGTAAGTTCCTTGGGAAAAAAATGAAGCAGGGTAACTGCATTGGAATTGCCAGGGAGTGGTAGGTGGTTGGAATTTGAAATAGAAGTGGTTGTGGTAGGCTTCATTGAGAAGGTGATATCTGCACAAAATCTGGAAGAAGCTTAGGGAGTTAACCATGCAGATGTCTGGTGTAAAGCATTCCAGGTAGAGGGAACAGCCAGTGCAAAGGCTCTAATGAGGATACATGCCCGGTATTTTCAAGGCACAGCAATGAGGCCAATGTAGCTAAAGCCAAATGTGTGAAGAGGGAAGTAGCAGGACACGAGGTCCAGAGAATTAATGGGAAGAGGGCATATCATGTGGGGCTTTGTAGGCCACTCTAAGAACTTCAGATTTTGAGTAAGGTGGGAAGCCATTGCAGGGTTTTGAGCAGAAGAATGGTATCTGAGTTAGTTTCTATGTTGTGAATAGTCTGGGGGTGTGTGGGAGGGAAGGGAGGAAAGACTGGAATCAAGGAGTCCAGATGGATATTGTAGTAATCCAGGAAAAAAATGATTGTGGATAGACCAGGGTTTTAGCTCTACAGATGGTGAGAAGAGGTTGGATTTTGGATAAGTTTAAAAGAGCCAACTGGATTTCTTGATGAACTGGATATGGATTATGAGATAAGTAGAGGGATGAAGAGTAAGTTCCAACTTTTTAGCCTGAACTTCTGGATGGTAAAATTTGCCATTTACTGAGGAGAGAAAGACTGCAGCTTTTGTAGGGTGGGAGAAGAGGGATATTGAGTTCAGTTTTGAAGATGTTGAGTTTGAAATGTCTATTAGACATCTATGCTGAGATGTTGATAGGCATTTGGAAATACAGGTATGGTATTCAGAAAAGAGGTCTGAGCTAAAGTTAAAAACTTGAGAGTCTTAGCCATATAGACGGTACTTAAAGCCATGTTACTGGATGAGCTCACCATCAATAGGGATAGGAAGGGGACCAGCACATTTGGTACAATACTTGGCTTCCGCAGAAGGTATCTTCCACTCCATAAACAGGAGTCAAGGGGAAGCCACACAAACCTTCAAAAATAATTATTTTCCTCCTCCAAAAGGAATTAATAGTGGGCTTTGTGCACTAGAACTAAGGTCACACTTTTTCAGGATTTCTATCCCATCCTCAGAGTTCAATAGGGGGCCTGAGTAATAGGAATAACTTTCAGTTTCTCCAGGTGTTCTCAACACCATCAATGGCTGGAGAGTGAAACCTCATACTGGGACTAAGATAATGCTTCCTCTAGACCTTCTACTCTCCATAATCAGAAATCAAGCTGGGTTCTGGAAGTAACACCTGGCTTTCTCAGTAATAATTCCATAGGCATTGTCATTTACTAGTTCTTGTCATTACTAATAACTTCATCTCTTCTGTAATCTCAGTATCATTATAATCACTCATATATTCCCACAACTCTTATGTCAAGGAACAATTTTTTCAGTGCGGGATTATGTCACATATCGCAGGGTGTCTAGCATTCCTGATTTCTGTTCACTAAATGTCAGTAGGGCCCCTCCAAACATTACGACAACAAAAATGTCCCTACATATTTCTAGATGCCCCATGGGAAAGCCACACTCTCTTTATTGAGAATCACTGTTCTATTTTAGGCAAAATATCATAGTTGCTAATGTGCTGAGTGAAACAGCATTCTTTTACCCAGAGCACCATTAAAATTTCCAGAATTTTCCCTCCTGGCTAGAAAGATCTATAAAGATATCCCCATTTTTACATTTTAATTGTGTCATTTCTCTCAAATAACCTATTGGGTTGGCCAAAAATTCATTCAGCTTTAAGTAAAGATAAAGACATTTTTCATTTTCATGAAGAACTTTATTGAACAAGATATTCACTAACCGAACGAACTTTTTGGCCAACCCAATATAAAATAATTGCTAGTTATTTTCAGACTTAGCTTTTCCAAAGTCGGAATACCATTTCCTGGAGTACCTCTTAGATAATGATGCTGGAATAATGAAGTTGCTAGGTAATATACTTGAGCTCTTTAGAATATAAGACATTACCTAACTCCTATTAATTATTATTCCGAGACAAAACTGGGAAATACACTGGGTGTAAATAAGAAGGAAGATGTGGAGATGGTGATTTTATTAAGTTCTTTAAAAAACCCCAAACATTAGTTTTCCTATCTAAAGAATAGCTTTACTGCAGAAACACTTTCCAGTCTCATTTGGAAGCAAACTATGGTCATCATCCACATTGGTAGTTTAAGAGACTACAGAGGCTCTGAGGCATTTGCCAAAAGTTGCTGAGTGAGTTTTGACCTGATTCAGGCAAGCATTTTGCAAAATGCACAGCTCTTCAACTAATTTTGAGTGCTCACAGAAACAGAATTTACATCATCTTTAAACCCAAAGTGCCATCATCATCAGCATCTTATTATTTCTTGAGTGCCCATTGGGTGCCTAGTACTGGGCTAAATTTTAAAGAAGTATTTTCAGTCTTTATGGATATAATCACACAGCTGAGACATTCACTTATAAATTTAAAAAATCATCCCTCTGTGCTATCATGAAAGGTAGCAGAATTGTGGCTTTATAGTAAGAAGTGTTAAATAGGTATAATTAAAGGACCCCGGACACAGATTTTCTGCTGCTAACTAAGAAACCTCCTTACAGGATATCTGCTTGAATGAACCCCTGGTCCTTGGAGTCAAAGAAAGATCTTTATGATCATTAAATTGGATTGACAGACACTGCCTTGAGACAATGGCAGGGGTTTCTGCTGAGCACCTGCAGATCACAATGTAGTGAGAAGTGAGTATTCTTATACCAGGTTATCATTTCCAAAACTTGACATTGTATTTGCATAATAGACATGTGTAGTTAATTAAAAAAAATTGGAAGATGTAATCCAGTTGTGAAATAATTCCCCCATCCAACTCCAGAACATTATCTATGTTGTCTCTATGACTGCGTACTGCAAGAAAAGATTATTTCTGAGCAGCTTCAGAGTCATATGATTATATAAGCTGCACCCCAACATGTTAGCTTCAATTGCAGTGCATTTTGAAAGGCCAAATGTAAAGTCTGACTGCTGGCAAGTCTTAATACTTCTGCCAGTAAATGTTGCTGAATCTTTCAAGCAGCAATGTGTTATTTTGATCTCTATCCACTGCCCCTCAATTCTTCTCTGTCCTCTGGCACTAAAAGATAATCATTTCTGGGAGCAATTAATCCATCTAGAGATTTTCTTTAAATTTACTGTATTTGTTATGACAAGATATACAACTCAAAATAATAAGAATAAATGAAAACAGCCTGAATTTACATGTCAGATGAGCTGGAGTATAGATTGAATAGATGTAAAGAACACCATCATTTCTGACCTGAAGTGGACACCCTTTTTCTCAGTTGTTAATCTTCATTATGAGTTTGTCTGGATTCTGGGTAGCACAGCTACCTGAGCTATGTCTTTTGAATATAGAGTTACTTCCTTTCCAAAGCATGTCATGCCATCCTTGAACTGTTTTCAGCCATTCCTTTCTTTTATGAAAGAGTTTCATTGTGATGGTTTTTGCCTTCTTCGCCAGGACCTGCAAAAAACATGAGCACATGGTGGAATCTTCTTCAATAACAGCCAAACATGTTGCTAAAAACTGAATGTCTGCATCCACCCCAAATTCATATGTTGAAACCTAATTCCCAATATGATGTTATTAGGAGGTAGGGCCTCTGAGAAGTGATTAGTTCTTAGGGTGGAGCCCTCATGATTGGGATTAGTGCCCTTATGAAAAAGACCTCCAGAGAGCTCCCTTATGCCTTCTACCATGTGAGAGTACAGTGAAAAGATGGCCGTCTATGAACCAGGAGTCTTCACCAAACCCTAATCTGCTGGTGCCTTGATGTTGAAATTCCAGCCTCCAGAACTGTGAGAAATAAACTTCCGTTGTTTATAAGCCACCCAGTCTATGGTATTCTGTTACAGCAGCCTGACTGGACTAAGATACATATGGATTCCTAGTTCCGTCTTCTGTGGTGCAAACAATTCACTTTCTGTGTTAACTAACATGTGTTTTCGTATGGAAACCTTTCCCTTTTTCAAATGCAAAAACTAGCTGAAGAATTTATTTAGTTTACCTCATCCCAGAGGCCACAGTTACTTTATCCATGATGCAGAAAGCTACACAGAGAGTAAGCACTTGGGTGAATGTTGGGAGAGTGCTTGGTAGATGATCCACACTCTAGCAGTCTGAAGTATTGTTTGATTAAGAGTAGCATCTGCTTGGGTCACCTTAGTAATTAGTAGACACACTTGGAAACCCATGATCATTCTGTATCTGAAATAAAAAATTTTTAAAAAGGCTGACTCTTCTGACTCCTCCTGAAGGGGAATTTGCTTCCCCAAACAGGACACTATTAGAATGTGGGATGCAGAGTGAAAGTGGGTTAAGGATGAGGGAGCTAGTAAGAATGAAAACAGCGGGCTTCCCTGGTGGCGCAGTGGTTGAGAATCTGCCTGCTAATGCAGGGGACACGGGTTCGAGCCCTGGTCTGGGAAGATCCCACATGCCACGGAGCAGCTGGGCCCGTGAGCCACAACTACTGAGCCTGCGCGTCTGGAGCCTGTGCCCCGCAACGGGAGGGGCCGCGATAGTGAAAGGCCCGCGCACCGCGATGAAGAGCGGTCCCCGCACCGCGATGAGGAGTGGCCCCCGCTTGCCGCAACTAGAGAAAGCCCTCGCACGAACCGAAGACCCAACACAGTCAAAAATAAATAAATAAAGTAGCTATAAGAGCACCCGAGCCCTTACATAAAAAAAAAAAAAAAACCACCACCGTTTAAAAAAAAAAAAAAAAAAAGAATGAAAACAGCATGACATTCTTGAATGAAATATGTGATAAAGGCAGATATTCCAATTGAGCCCACAGAGTGTCAGATAAATCAAGCAAAATGAAACCTGGCAACATTACAAATATCTTTTCAACATTTCAGTGTGGAAAGAGAGGTCTCTAAGTACATTTATACTATTCCTTCATAGTTATGCATGTGGCGGATTTGCTGATGTTACCTTTACTGTTTTTTTACTTAATCTTTTTTTACTGTGGTAAGAACACTTAGCGTGAGATCTACCTTCTTAACAAAATTTTAAGTGCACAATACAGCACTGTTAGCTATAGGTACAATGTTGTACAACTGAGATCCTCTGATCTCTAGAATTTATTCATCTTGCACAACTGAAACTTTATACCTGTAGATTAGCAACTCCTTATTTTCCCCTCCCCCTCAGTCCCTGGTAACCATTCTTCCTACTCCATGCTTCTATGAGTTCGGCTCTTTTAGTTACCTCATATAAGTAGAATCACACAGTATTTGTCCTTCTGTGACTGGTTTATTTTATTTGGCATTAACGTCCTCCAGGTTCATCCATGTTGTCACATGTGGCAGCATTTCCTCCTTTTTTAAGACTGAATTACTTTTCATTGCTTATATATACCACATTTTCTTATCCATTCATCCATCAATGGACATTCATGTTGCTTCCATATCTTGGTTATTGTGAATAATGTTGATGTTATCTTCAAAATATTATTAATAGTTTTCCAGGATAGCAATTGGGAATAGGACCTTATTGTAAAAGCAGACATTTTAACACTTGGTGGCTTCCCACATTAACTGTTACATAGGTTTTCCTACTTGTTATGGTTCCTAAAATATTCAGCATGGAAGAATATGATATATTTAGCCAACTGAGAAGTATAAGGCCTGATCTGTCCAGCCATCCATCCAGCCAGGCCACCATTAAACAAATATGTATTAAGTATCTGTTATATGTTAAATACCATCAAAAGTACAAAGGTGAATCAATCATCGATCCCATACTGAAGAAAATGACAAATAGAGACAGCAAGATATGGAGATTAATAGGAAATAATATGACCACTAGTTAAGTTATACCAATTTGGAACCCACATCTGTCTAGAAAGGAATTGAGAGGGCTTGTAACATGAAAAGTATAATAGGATAGTCAGCTAGAAAAAAAAAATTACAAACCAAGGGAAAAAGGGGATGTATGTATGCTAATCATAAAGATAAATAGAATTGCTGTAGTTGAACTGCCATGGTGGCTATGCATTTCCTGGAAGCCAGAACAAAATAAGTTACAAAGTTGTGAATAGTAGGACCCATATCAAATCCATATTAGCTCCTCAAGAGAGACTGGTGCAATGAAAAATGAATACTGTTAAGGCAAGTGCAGAGTCTCTCTCTTTTTTTTTTTTTAAACAAAAGCTGAAAAAGTAATATACAAGGGTAGCATTGTGAAGTGAATTGTAAGGGAGACCAAGTTACAGTGGTTGAAAGAGAGTTTTCTGTGGTCTCAATAATAGAAGTATCAAACTTAGAACAATGATTACAAGATACTGGTCTCTGGACTGCTGATTATTTGTGTTTCTGTTTTAACTGGTACATGGCAAAAGAAAAAAAATAAGTAAAATATTTTAAGTTTTTAACAAATTTTAATTTTTTAAATTTAATGATCTTAGAACCAAGCAGGACCCTGTGTGGCCTTCCCAGTGACAGACCCTTATGTCCCCTGACTCTTGTTTGCAGAAAAGATTTAGCCTCCTATGCTTTCCCTGAGTTCCAAAGAACAAATTTAATCAGAGAAGTGAGAAAAGTAAAGCAATGAAGCAAGACAAAATAATAATGGTTTAGCCATAAAACAAAGTCAAGGACCTTTAGTTCATTGTCAAGGGCTATGGATAATACCCTGAGCCATATCATTGAGTTGTTTTGCAGATACTAAAACTCCCACCATGTAGAAGAAGTTAACTGCACATGTTGACTACCAGTATGTAGACCCTAGACCAGTTGGAGCTGGAAAACTGATAATTGAGATTCCTGAAATCCCACCCTGTTACCTCACCATCAACCAATCAGAGAATTATGCATGAGCTTGTCATGTACCCCGTGACTCTCTCCCTCACACTGTCTTTAAAAATCCTTTGTTGAAAGCCATCAGGGAATTTGGGTCTTTTGAGCATTAGCTTCCTGGTCTCCTTACTTGGCACCCTGCAATAAACTTTGTACTTTCCTTCACTGCAACCCCTTGTCAATAGATTGGCTTTGCTGTGTGTCAGGCAAACAAACACAAGTTTGGTTTGGTAACAGTCTTTTATTCTGAGATAACTTCCTCCTCTATAATGTGTTGCTGAATAACCATTTTTTTTTAAAGTAGAAGAGGTAAAATGAAAAAGATAACTTGAGTATATGCCTTGCCTCATTGATTTTCATTGACTTCCTTTAGTCAATGAACCATGAATGAAATGATTATGTGCCACATCTGAGCTGAAGCTCTAAGAGACTGAAATAGGGGCTGTTCTTAATGAAAAGGCACAAGTTGCAGAGCCAGAGCTGACCCACAGTCACTGACTGGGAATATGAGGGAGAAAAAAACTATTGGCTGTTGTTACAAAAAATCTTGGTATGAACTCACACAAGCTGACTGATATAGCTTCATATATATCTTTAGTTACTGTAAATATACTATATCTTCAGTTACTATGAATGTTCCAGTTCCTCTCATATCATCAGTTACTGTAAATATACCTTTTCCTGATTGTTCATTCAAATTTTTACTGTTGCCTGTGCTTACTTCTCACATTTAGTTCCTTTTAGACTATGGCTTCTAAACTGTTATTTGCTTAACTTAAATTATCCTAAGTGTGGGAGACCTTCAAGATGGTGGGGGAGTAAGACGTGGAGATCACCTTCCTCCCCACAAATACATCAGAAATACATCTACATGTGGAATAACTCTTACAGAACACCTAATGAACGCTGGCAGAAGACCTCAGACTTCCCAAAAGGCAAGAAACTCCCCACGTACCTGCATAGGGCAAAAGAAAAAAGAAAATAACACAGACAAAAGAATAGGGATGGGACCTGCACCTCAGGGAGGGAACTGTGAAGGAGGAGAAGTTTCCACACACTAGGAAGCCCCTTCATTTGCGGAGATGGGGGGTGGCAGGGGGGAAGCTTCAGAGCCATGGAGGAGAGCGCAGCAACAGGGGTGCAGAGGGCAAAGCGGAGAGATTCCCACACAGAGGATCACTGCCAATGATCACTCATCAGCCTGAGAGCCTTGTCTGCTCACCCACTGGGTGGGTGGGGGCTGGGAGCTGAGGCTCCGGCTTCGGAGGTCAGATCCCAGGGAGAGGACTGGGGTTGGCTGCGTGAACACAGCCTGAAGGGGGCTAGTGCACCACAGCTAGCTGGGAGGGAGTCCGGGAAAAAGTCTGGAACTGACTAAGAGGCAAGAGACCACTGTTTTCGGGTGCGTGAGGAGAGGGGATTCAGAGCACAGTCTAAACGAGCTCCAGAGATGAGAGTGAGCCGGGCTATCAGTGTGACACCAGAGTTGGGCATGAAACGCTAAAGCTACTGCTGCAGTCACCAAGAAGCCTGTGTGCAAGCATAGGTCACTAACCAAACCTCCCCTCCCAGGAGCCTGTACAGCCCGCCACTGCCAGGGTCCCGTGATCCAGGAACAACTTCCCCGGGAGAACACACGGTGTGCCTCAGGCTGTTGCAACGTCACGCTGGCCTCTGCCACTGCAGGCACACCCGGCATTCTGTACCCCTCCCTCCCCCTGGCCTGAATGAGCCAGAGTCCCCTAATGAGCTGCTACTTTAACTCCGTCCTGTCTGGGCGAGAACAGACGCCCTCAGGCAACCTACACACAGAAGCAGGGCCAATCCAAACCTGAACCCCAGGAGCTCTGTGAACAAAGAAGAGAAAGGGAAATTTCTCCCAGCAGCCTCAGGAGCAGCAGATTAAATCTTCACAATCAACTTGATGTACCTGCATCTGTGGAATACCTGAATAGAAAATGAATCATCCCAAAATTGAGGCGGTGGACTTTGGGAGCAACTGTAGACTTGGGGTTTGCTGTATGCGACTGACTGGTTTCTGGTTTTATGCTTATCTTAGTTTAGTATTTAGAGTTTATTATCATTGGTAGATTTGTTTATAGATGTGGTTACTCTCTTTTTTTTAATATATAGATATATACATATTTTTCCTTTTTCTCTTTTTCTGAGTGTGTATGTGTATGCTTCTTTGGGTGATTTTGTCTGTATAGCTTTGCTTTTACCATTTATCCTAGGGTTCTGTCTGTCCGTTTTTTTGTTTTTGTTTTTTTAGTATAGTTTTTAGCGCTTGTTATCATTGGTGGATTTGTTTTTTGGTTTGGTTGCTCTCTTCTTTCTCTCTTTCTTTATTCTTTATTTTTATTACTTTTAAATTCTTTTTATTTTTAATAATTTTTTTAGTTTTTATTTTAATAACTTTATTTCTTTTCATTTTCTTTCTTTCTTTCTTTCTTTCTTTCTTTCTTTCTTTCTTTCTTCTTTCTTTCTTTTTTTTCTCTCCCTTTTCTTCTGAGCCGTGTGGCTGACAGGGTCTTGGTGCTCTGGCCGGGTTCAGGCCTGTGTCTCTGTGGTGGGAGAGCCGAGTTCAGGACACTGGTGCAATGAAAAATGAATACCAGAGACCTCCTGGCTCCATGTAATATCAAATGGCAAAAGCTCTCCCAGAGATCTCCATCTCAATGCTAAGACAAAGCTCCACTCAAAGACCAGCAAGATAAAGTGCTGGACACCCTATGCCAAACAACTAGCAAGACAGGAACACAACCCCACCCATTAGCAGAGAGGCTTCCTAAAATCATAATAAGTTCACAGACACCCAAACACACACCACCAGAGGCGGTCCTGCTGACCAGAAAGACAAGATCCTGCCTCATCCACCAGAACACAGGCACCAGTCCCTTCCACCAGGAAGCCTACACAACCCACTAAACCAACCTTACCCACTGGAGGCAGAAACCAAAAACAAGGGGAACGATGAACCTTCAGCCTACGAAAAGGAGACCCCAAACGCAGTAAGTTAAGCAAAATGAGAAGACAGAGAAACACACAGCAGATGAATGAGCAAGGTAAAAACCCACCAGACCAAACAAATGAAGAGGAAATAAGCAGTCTACCTGAAAAAGAATTCAGAGTAATGATAGCAAAGATGATACAAATTCTTGGAAATAGAATGGAGAAAATACAAGAAAGGTTTAACAAGGACCTAGAAGAGCTAAAGAGCAAACAAACAATGATGAACAGCACAATAAATGAAATTTAAAACTCTCTAGGAGGAATCAGTAGCAGAATAACTGAGGCAGAAGAACGGATCAGTGACCTGAAGATAAAATAGTGGAAATAACTACCACAGAGCAGAATAAAGAAAAAAAAAAATGAAAAGAATTGAGGACAGTCTCAGAGACCACTGGGACAACATTAAATGCAGCAACATACGAATTATATGGGTCCCAGAGGAAGAGGAGAAAAAGAAATGGACTGAGACAATATTTGAAGAGATTATAGTTGAAAACTTCCCTAATATGGGAAAGGAAATAGTCAGTCAATCCAGGAAGTGCAGAGAGTCCCATACAGGATAAATCCAAGGAGAAACACGCTAAGACACATATTAATCAAAATACCAAAAATTAAATTAAAGAAAAAATATTAAAAGCCACAAGGGAAAAACAAGAAATAACATACAAGGGAATCCCCATAAGGTTAACAGCTGATCTTTCAGCAGAAACTCTGCAAGCCAGAAGGGAGTGGCAGGATATATTTAAAGTGAGGAAAGGGAAAAACCTACAATCAAGATGACTCTACCCAGCAAGCATCTCATTCAGATTTGACCGAGAAATTAAAACCTTTACAGACAAGCAAAAGCTAAGAGAATTCAGCACCAGCAAACCAGCTTTACAACAAATGCTAAAGGAACTTCTCTGGGCAGGAAACACAAGAGAAGGAAAAGACCTACAATAACAAACCCAAAACAATTAAGGAAATGGTAATAGGAACATACATATTGATAACTACCTTAAATGTAAAAGGATTAAATGTTCCCACCAAAACACATAGACTGGCTGAATGGATACAAAAACAACACCCGTATGTATGCTGTCTACAAGAGACCCACTTCAGACCGAGGGACACATACAGACTGAAAGTGAGGGGATGGAAAACAATATTCCATGCAAATGGAAATCAAAAGAAAGCTAGAATAGTAATTCTCACCTCAGACAAAATAGACTTTAAAACAAAGACTATTACAAGAGACAAAGAAGGACACTACATAATGATCAGGGGATCAATCCAAGAAGAAGACATAACAATTGTAAATATTTATGCAACCAACATAGGAGCACTTCAATACATAAGGCAAATGCTAACAGCCATAAAATGGGAAATTGACAGTAACACAGTCATAGTAGGGGACGATAACACCCCACTTTCACTAATGGACGGATGTCCAAAATGAAAATAAATAAAGAAACACAAGATTTAAATGATATATTAAACAACATGGACTGAATTGATATTTATAGGACATTCCATCCAAAAACAACAGAATACACTTTCTTCTCAAGTGCTCATGGAACATTCTTCAGGGTAGATCATATCTTGGGTCACAATTCAAAAGGAGAAGTAAAAACTGGCACTGCAGAAATACAAACGATCATGAGAGATTACTACAAGCAACTATATGCCAATAAAATGGACAACCTGGAAGAAATGGACAAATTCTTAGAAAAGCACAACCTTCTGAGACTGAAGCAGGAAGAAATAGAAAATATAAACAGACCAATTACAAGCACTGAAATTGAGACTGTGATAAAAAATCTTCCAACAAACAAAAGCCCAGGACCAGATGGCTTCACAGGCGAATTCTATCAGACATTTAGAGAAGAGTTAACACCTACCATTCTCAAAGTCTTCCAAAATATAGCAGAGGGAGAAACACTCCCAAACTCATTCTATGAGGCCACCATCACCCTGATACCAAAACCAGATGAAGAGTCACAAAGAAAGAAAACTACAAGCCAATATCACTGATGAACATAGATGCAAAATTCCTCAACAAGATACTAGCAAACAGAATCCAACAGCACATTAAAAGGATCATACACCATGATCAAGTGGGATTTATCCGACAAATGCAAGGATTCTTCAATATATGCAAATCAATCAATGTGATAAACCATATTAACAAATTGAAGGTGAAAAACCATATGATCATCTCAATAGATGCAAAAAAAAAAAATTTCGACCAAATTCAACACCTATTTATGATAAAAACCCTCCAGAAAGTAGGCATAGAGGGAACTTACCTCAACATAATAAAGGCCATATATGACAAACTGACAGCGAACATCATTCTCAATGGTGAAAAACTGAAACCATTTCCTCTAAGATCAGGAATAAGACAAGGTTGTCCACTCTCACCACTATTATTCAACACAGTTTTGGAAGTTTTAGCCACAGCAACCAGAGAAGAAGAAGAAATAAAAGGAATCCAAATCAGAAAAGAAGAAGTAAGGCTGTCACTGTTTGCAGGTGACATGATACTATGCATAGAGAATCCTAAAGATGCTACCAGAAAACTACTAGAGCTAATCAACGAATTTGGTAAAGTAGCAAGATACAATATTAACGCACAGAAATCTCTTGCATTCCTCTACACTAATGATGAAAAATCTGAAAGAGAAATTAAGGAAACACTCCCATTTACCATTGCAACAAAAAGAATAAAATACCAAGGAATAAACCTACTTAAGGAGACAAAAGACCTGTGTACAGAAAACAATAAGACACTGATGATAGAAATGAAAGATGATACAAACAGATGGAGAGATATACCATGTTTTTGGATCGGAAGATTCAACATTTTGAAAATGACTCTACTACCCAAAGCAATCTACAGATGCAATGCAATCCCTATCAAACTACCAATGGCATTTTTCACAGAAGTAGAACAAAAAATTTCACAATTTGTATGGAAACAAAAAGACCCCGAATAGCCAAAGCAATCTTGAGAAAGAAAAACAGAGCTGGAGGAATCAGGCTCCCGGTCTTCAAACTATAGCACAAAGCTACAATAATCAAGACAGTATGGTATGGGCACAGAAAGAGAAATATAGATCAATGGAACAGAATAGAAAGCCCAGAGATAAACTCATGCACATATGATCATCTTATCTTTGATAAAGGAGGCAAGAATATACAATGGAGACAAGACAGCCTCTTTAATAAGTGGTGCTGGGAAAACTGGACAGCTACATGTAAAAGAATGAAATTAGAACATTCACTAACACTATACACAACAATAAACTCAAAGTGGATTAAAGACCTAAGTGTAAGGCCAGGCACTATAAAACTCTTGGGGAGAATATAGGCAGAACACTCTATTACATAAATCACAGCAAGATCCTTTTTGACCCACCTCCTAGAGAAATGGAAATAAAAACAAAATTAAACAAATGGGACCTAATGAAACTTAAAAGCTTTTGCACAGCAAAGGAAACCATAAACAAGACGAAAAGACAACCCTCAGAATACGAGGAAATATTTGCAAACGAAGCAACTGACAAAGGATCAATCTTCAAAATTTACAAGCAGCTCATGCACTTCAATATCAAAAAAACAAACAACCCAAGCAAAAATGGGCAGGAGACCTAAATAGTCATCTCTCCAAAGAAAATATACAGATTGCCAACAAACATATGAAAAGACGCTCAACATCACTAATCATTCAAGAAATACAAATCAAAACTACACTGAGGTATCACCTCACACTGGTCAGAATGGCCACCATCAAAAAGTCTATAAACAATGAATGCTGGAGAGTGTGTGGAGAAAAGGGAACCCTGTTGCACTGTTGGTGGGAGTGTAAATTGATACAGTCACTATGGAGAACAGTATGGATGTGCCTTAAAATCTAAAAATTGAACTACCATACAACCCAGCAGTCCCACTACTGGGCATATACTCTGAGAAAACCATAGTTCAAAAAGCGTCATGTATCACAATGTTCATTGCAGCTCTATTTACAATAGCCAGGACATGGAAGCAACCTAAGTGTTCATAGACAGATGAATGGATAAAGAAGATGTGGCACATATATACAATGGAATATTACTCAGCCAAAAAAGAAACAAAACTGAGTTATTTTTTGTGAGGTGGATCACCTAGAGTTGTCATAGAGTGAAGTAACTCAGAAAGAGAAAAACAAATACTGTATGCTAACACATATATACGGAATCTAAAAAAAAAAAAAAAGGTTCTGAAGAACTTAGGGGCAGGACAGGAATAAAGACACAGGTGTAGAGAATGGACTTGAGGACACAGGGAGGGGGAAGGGTAAGCTGGGACAAAGAGAGAGAGTGGCATGGACTTATATATACTACCAAATGTAAAATAGATAGCTAGTGGGAAGCAGCCGCATAGCACAGGGAGATCAGCTCGGTGCTTTGTGACCATCTAGAGGGGTGTGATAGGGAGGGTGGGAGGGAGACGCAAGAGGGAGGAGATATGGGGATATATGTATATGTATAGCTGATTCACTTTGTTATAAAGCAGAAACTAACACACCATTGTAATGCAGGTATACTCCAATAAAGATGTTAAAAAAATTTTTTTTCCCCTAAGTTTGTAATACATACTACTGGTGGGACACAGGCACATAATAGGTGATTCATAATGAGAAAGTTAATTTCTTTTCAATGCTCGTTCACTTCTTCTGATTACATTAATGAAAAATTCTTAATTTGGGTTAAGTTTGTCATTATTAACTCTCAAACAGTTGCTATTGTCCCTTTAAAAGAAACACAAACATGATCTTCAAGCTAAGAGTTTAAGACTAATAATGGTGTCCAGCTGGAATTTAATATTATTGTTTAATCCATATTGTATTAATTGCCTGATCTCTTCCGTTAACAAATGATAATGATCCATAAGTTACAGTAGAGCTCCTTTTTAAAATAATTATATTTATTTGAGTGAAAAATGAGGTGACTTAAATAAAATGCCAAGTGATGAAATGTGGGAGATTCTGTTCTATCTAAAAGCTTGCTTTCCTCTTCAGTACTGGGAAAGTATCTGTCCAGATCCCAGCATCTCCTAGGTTTGTTCCCTTCCATGTTTACTTCATGTCTGGCTCTTAGATTTATACCCTTTACCTCTTGCCCCAGTACAAGTTCCTGGGGTTGATACTTTAAAATGTAAGTCCTGCTTCCAATTTTAAATTTCACTGAAAAGACAAATCCACTGTGTCTTGTATCTACCTTCCTGTAGACTTCAGTAGTTTCAAAGAATATATACTGCTCTAATTTAGTTGCTGATTCTACTACATACAGAGCAGATAAACACCACTCGAACCATTTTTACTGTGACCCCTTCTCAGCTTCACATACAGTCCACTACTCAAAGCTGAGTCTTGGATCCCAAGTGTAAAAGGGATCTATTGCTTCTAGTAATAGCATTTCCTTTCCCCTTATTAAAGCCCCCAATTATCTTGAAGGCTTTGGGGAACCAACTGCTACACACAGCTAACTTGATTGAACTATTTACAATAACTCATGGTTGTTTTCCTTAGAGAAAGCTTCAACTACAGAGTCCTATTAATGTTTATCAGAAAGCTAAACTGTTTTTCCTAAAACATGTATTTTTTTCTTATTTAATATAAATGTTTTTGTTGCAGCATGTTGCTCAGTTTCCCAAGGCAATTAACTTTGCTTGAAATTAATCAATTTTGTGCCACTCCTTACAAAGTAATAAAGGTTTGCTTTGTATTAGTTAATGTGCTGAGCCACTGTCAGGAACTGGCACCACCTCAGAGGTGGGTATGATGAGAGGGGCTGGGCCAAGGGCTACTGAAGAGCTTGGGACTGGGCAACCACTAGTTAGATCTAGCAAATTGGAAAATGAGGTTGCACTGAGGTCTTCCTCTTTCTGTTGTTACTAATAGTATCATTACTGTTGCCTCCATATGATGAGATTTCTCCACAGACACCCTAACAGAGAACCAAAGAATAGCTTTAATATTACTGCTTCCTCCAGCTTCCGGCAGCAACTACAGCCTGACACCCTGTTGCCCTATGCTTGTGTGAGATGGACACTAGAGGTATGTACATGACATGTCCAGGAGCTCTGGTGGATACTACAGAATTTTTCATCCAGATTTACCTGTAATCAACTAATAAGCATCTTGTGCTTGTGATTTCCTAGTTTATCATTTATATGGTATTTTATTTTTCAAAGTTTTTTAATTACTCATCTATAGTAATAATAATAATAGTACAACAATTTATTGAGTACCTACTCTGCTCCAAGTATTTTACATTTTTGCTCAGTCAACAATTATTGAGGTATTACCATGTTCTCTATGCACTTTCCTGGGCACTGGGGACACATCAGTGAATGAAATAAATAAGATATTTGGTGTCTTGGAAATAACAATATACTAAGGGAGATGGAAAGTAAACAGATAATAATAATCAATAAACTTGATACATTCTATGAATAAAATGAAGTTGTATGTGGGGGTATGCAGAATGTGAATGTAGAGATTGCTAATTTCTAGAGGGTTGTCAGGGAAGGCCTCTCTGATAAGTTGACATTTGAACAAAGACCTAAAGTAGGGTGTACTCCACTAATGCTCTGTATACATATATACTGTTTGGTTTTTGAATAAATGAATGAGTTATAGATTTTGGAGTCAACAGCTCATACGTGGTAATGGTCCACCACCAGTCTGAGTGAGATCACACAGGGAGAGTGTGTGCAATGGCAAGAGAAGAGGGCTCAGTATGGTATAATGAAAAACAGCTGGGGAGGGTAAGATGAGCTCTTGAAGGATACTAGGAAAGAATAGCCATAGAGAAATGGAAATCCAGAGAACACAGAGACATGAAGTCAAGGTGTAGAGATCTTCAAATTAAGAGTTGGATAAGCGTGAGTAATGCTGTTATAAAATCAAATAAGATGAGAACTGAGTACCTATCAGACTTATCAATGAAGAAGCAGGAGACAAATTAAAAGCACGTTTAATTTAGTGGTAGGTATGGAAGACAGATTGCTGTGGGTTGACAGGTGAGTGGGAAGATAAAAAAGAGTGAAATGTGAATTAAGGCAACTCCTTCAAGACATTTGGATGTAAAGAGGTGATGAGAGATAGAAGGATAGCTGGATTACAACTTGATCTCATTTGATTCTCATAACAATCTGATGAGTCAGGTAGTCATTAATATTCTCCTCTATTGTATAGTTGAGCCTCAGAATGGTTAAAAACTTTCCCAGGGCTGAATATTTAATAAACGGTAGGAGCAAAATTTTAAGCGAAGTCTTCTCTCTCTAAAGTTCTTTCCTCTCTAGTCCCTACCCCCACTTGTTGTAAATTGCATACCTTTCCAGGAGAAAAGCACAAAACTGATTATAACAAAGTTAATAACATTTACGTTGGTTCTTCCTTTAGCTTAATAAATGGACTACAGAAATATAACAGAAAGCGCTACATACTTTCTGAAGTTCCTATAAATATTCCTCAGATGTTAAAATAAAAGTAGATCAAAATTTTTGTCACAATTAATTTTGGTAATGGAATGTAATTAAAAAGATATGTATTGACTGGGGTTTTTGGTCCACCCAGGATGCATTGTTTCTTGAGGTAAATATTGGTCTTGGATCAATACTTAGTCACAGTTTGATACGTGTGTGACTGCCTTCAACGCAAGTCGATATCTGCTTAATGGCTGCAACCTGCTTCTTATCAGTGCTTTTGAAACTTCCCTACAGCCCCAAGGAAGTTTGGAGATTTGTAGTGTTTTGGATCCCTATAAGTTCTTTACTGTCAACCTATGAACAATCTGACCGTTTCCAGCGTAGTTGTAATTGCTACACAAACAGTTCCTGAAGCTCTTAGAAGCCCGAATGAGAAAAGATGGTGGAGTACATATTGTGAATGGCCAGGGTGTTAATGGGGACAGCGGTTTAAAGGGGATTCTTTCAGGAAAATTTGGTGCGGAGGCATTTAGAATTCAAATCCATGTCGCCAGGTATTTTATAAAACCTTAGCAGTTTACATATCCAAAATTTTCAGAGTTGTCTGTGCTTGATTACTCCTAATTCATAAATCAGGCACTAGATTCTTTTAAACTGATTCCTAAGTCCACTATCCTTCTGGCATTTGATTTTTCTAGCTTAAGATGATCTTTGGCATATTCTCACAAGAACTTTAGCTGATCTCCTAGGATATGGAATAAGCCTAGATGTATGTGCCCAATCCTGGACTCTATTTCGTTTAGTTCCTTTCATACAGTTACAATATGAATTAATAAGGGTAAATTGCTATGCACAAAACCCACAACTTTGACCGAGGTCATGATAATGCTGTTCGTATTATATTAATTTTACCTTTTTATTCTTTGGAACAGACCTGGCTAGAATCAAGAAGAACAGGAAAATTACTATTCTTACCCACAAGCTGAATAATGGAACCTAGCAGGGGATTAGCACCCAAGGTTAGAATATGCTTTCATTGTAATCAACATTAGTCAAAACATTTTTTGAATATTATGAAGAGTGAATTTTCATACTGTAAGAAGAATATAGAGGTATTGGAAGGTAGAGAAACGTATAATAAAGAATTTCAAAGGAATGGAAAACAGGCTTTACAAGAAAAGTTTAAAGGGATTGGAGTTACTTAGCTGAGTAAAAAGAAGGTTAAAGCATAAAAGATGTGATCTTAAAGTATATAAGGGGATTATTTGATGAGACCACTGAGCAGTTTTTCTGTTTGTCAGTAGAAAACTGAGTATGAGAAAATTGTGTTAAATTGAAATAGTGTTATTTGAAGAGTGGTTAGGTCAGACATAGATTTGAGAACTTGGGGCATCAAATTTTGATACTAGGTAAGATTAATAGTTAAAATTTTGATACTAGGTAAGAATAAAAAAAGGGTATAGAAAAGAAGTATAAGAATAATCTGTGAGTACATAGAAAATAAACTTTCGGTTACCAAAATGGAAGGGGGGATAGGGATAAACTAGGAGTTTGGAATTAACGTATATACACTACTATATATAAAATAGATAACCAACAAGGACCTACTGTATAGCACAGGGAATTATACTCAATATCTTGTAATAACTTATAATGGAAAAGAATCTGAAAAAGAATATATATATATATATATATATATAAACTGAACCACTTTGCTGTATACTCTAAGCTAACACAACATTGTAAATCAACTATACTTCAATAAAGAAATATTTTAAAAAGAGAATAAACTGTGAGTAAACATATATAAATAGGGATTGGGAGGAGGAATTAAATCCAGTATGCTAAAAAATGTAGGAAGAGAAGAGGGCAATGCAGTATCATCAAAGGAGAGAGTTTTTATTGAGTACTTACTGTGTGCCAGGCAGTTTTCAGAGTATTTACCATAGATGACCTCATTTAATCCTCATGATAACCATACGATTTGGGTACTATGGTGCTATGACTACCCTCTTTTTACAGATAAGGAAACAGAGGCAAGGAGAGGTTCATTAATTCACTGAAGGCCACAGCACTCTGAAGTGGAAGAGTCAGGATTCGAATCCAGGCAGACTGGCTCCAGTACCCACATAGCTAACATCTCTACACTTCCTCTAAATATAGAGTTTCCAGTGGTAGAAGAGTAGGCAAATGGCATATACTGGAAAGAGGGCAAAAAGGATGAGGACTGATAAAAATATTTGTGATTGGGAGATGAAAGATAACATTGGAGAGGGCAAGACCAGTGAGGAAGGAAGCTAAGGCATTAATGTGGGAATGTGGTATCAAGGAGCAGCAGCAGCAAGTATAGACTGGCGTTGAAGGGAAACAGAAAAATACAATAGTAACTTGAGGGAAGGGCAGGAAAAAGTGTGCTGCCATTTATTTATTTATTTAAGGATAGAGAAGACTTGGATATCTTTTTATTTATCTCTGAGTAAATGATAATATCATTAATATACTTATTGAGAAAACTGAAGCCACATGATATGTGTTCCCTCAACTTGTTCCTTTCCCTCTCAAAATACATCTGCACATGTGTACAACTGTGGTGAGTCTGCTCTCACAATATATTCCCTTACCATCCTTCAGCCCAGAATCAGAGAGAAGAACAGATTGTGTGGTTTCTTCACAATTTGGATGATGAGAGGTTTAGGAAGACAAAGCAGTCTTGCCACAGACATCTGTGACAGAGATCTTAACATGTATGAGCAATCGAAAACTAAAGGATGATTTAAATGTCACCCCATTGATTCAATCAAGTGGTTGTTTTTTTATTACTCAATATTCTATATGATTATGGATACACACACAGACACACATACAAACACACACACATATATATTTATTGTTTACCTGCCAATACCATTTGTGTATCAGTTAATTGGCAGACCTCATTTCACTTGCAGATTTTTAAACTATGTGCATAGAAAATTATGTGCTGGAATGACAACAATGACCATGAACTTTGGCATTAGCTCTGCAACTTATTACCTCTATGACTTGGGCAAGTCACTTAACCTCTCTTTTTTCTAATTTCCTACTTGTAATAAGAGGATAATATGTGGGGATGTGTTGAGGATTAAATAAAACAGTGTGTGTATTTCAGATTTCATTAATGGCCCCAGTTCTTTACCCCATGCTGTATCCATGCCCTTTGCCCAGTGACTTTGCAGTTTCTTCCACTGAAGATGTAGAGTATATGTCCCCAACCCTTGACTCTGAGCTTGGCCATTTGGCTTGTTTTGGTCAATGGCAGGTTGTAACACATAACATGACCAAAATATGTAAGGCTCTTACACCATTCAGCTTGCCCTCTTGTTCCTTTGCCACTGGCTACGCTGCTGCTCCCTGGAGAAGATTAGATACATCAGAGCAGAACAAACCACCTTACCTGGGCCCGGCATAGATCATACAACTGCTAGCCAACACCCAAATCCATGAGCAAGTCTAGCTTAAGTTCAGAAAAACTCCCCAGCTGAGCCCAGTCTCTATCAACTAATGCTTGACTGACCCACAGATGCATGAGAATAAATGATTATTTTAAGCCACTGAGTTTTGGGATGATTTCACAGCACTTTTGTGTCAATAACTACACTTGTCAGGGACTTAGCACAGTGCTTGGCACGTGGTTGGTATTTAGTTACCTTTTCTTTTTATGGATAAAATGCAAAAAATATTTTACACTTTTCACCTACAACGTAAAACATGCAGCTGTTAAGAAACATTTGGATGATTCAATGTATTCATTTGGTGTCATGCAGAGAGCACTTTTGCAATAAACAGTGAAATAGCAAATTCTTCACAAAGAGTTTTCTTACACTTTTGCATGTTGATTGCTGTATTCTTCCCATGCAAGTGAAACTTCCTCCCAGTAATGCTAACATGAATTATGTGTGTGCATTGAAAGGCAAATATATTCCATGAATATTAGACTAATGAATTAATTTAGGAGCTGACAGTCTCATCTTTTTATTAACTTCCCAATCATCACCTTATGTATTTTTCATGTTGTGGCAAATGCAATAGGAAACATTTAAAAATATTCACTTCCTTGTCCATAGAAATCAAATCTGAATTTTATAAGCTACCTTAATATTCATGTGTATTGAGGAAGTATCTTAAAAATTATCTTGACCGCTCATTTTCTGTTATAATTATTTAAACCTGTCAATTTCAATTTATTGCCTTCAAAGTTTCCTTTGCTTAATGTAATCACAATCCTCCATTTACCAGATGGCTCAACATCCGCATTGATACTATAAACTACTTGTCACATTCCACTAAAATCTATGTATTTCTTTGTTGATGTTCAGTGTATTCAATGCAGATAATTGACATTGCTTTTTAAAAAAAGTCTCCATGCCCTCTTAATTAATAGCTTTTAATAAAAATCTTCAGAACTTACATTGCTTTACTGTTAACTTGATTCTATTTGGAATTTTGTATTTGACGGAGGTGAAAGTGGATATGTAGCAAGGGATAGCATGAGTGCCTGTTCTTTATACGTTCTTACCTTCACAAAAACCATCACATATTATTTAAATCTGTAGCTTGATTTTTACATGCATAATTAAAGGCCTGTCACCACAGAATAAATCCTTTCTAGAGGCTTACAAGGTGTCTGTGGCATTGTTCATTATAAGTGAAGGAAGTGAAGTTCAAGTAAGGGAGGGATATTTTTTCACCCATTTGAGGGCAACTTAGAAGTAATTTAAACATGTTAAGTAGATAATAGAATGTGAGAGACTAGGTAGGGGAGAAGATCAAACTCGCAGGTATTAACTTATATCCAACTTCTGTGTCCTAACATCTGTAAAACATATAAGTATTTATGTTTCTATTTATCCCATTACAGGGATAGTTTAGTTTAATTCAGGTGGTGTTTATGCATCAGATCCACTCTCCTTCCATTTACTCCAAGACCTTGTTCCATTTATTATTCTCTCTTCCATCTATAGCCTCAAACTCTTTGGGTCTTTCTACTAGAGATACAAATATTATCAAATATTGTCACTCAAAGATACCTTCCTTATACTACTCAGCCATAAAAAAGAACAAAATTTTGCCATTTGCAGCAACATGGATGGACTTGGAGGGTACTGAAAGACAAATACTATATGATATCACTTATATGTGGAATCTAAAACAATACAACAAACTAGTGAATATAACAAAAAAGAAGCAGATTCACATATATAGAGAATAAACTAGTGGTAACCAGTGGGAGGGGGGAAGGGCATTATAGGTGTGAGGGAGTGGGAAGTACAAGCTATTGGGTGTAAGATTGGTGTACAGTACATCAAGGATGTACTGTACAACATGGGGAATATAGCTAATATTTTGTAATAGCTGTAAATGGAGTGTAACCTTAAAAAAATGTATAAAAATAAAAATTAAAAAAAACCCCTTCCTTTGAACCTGTATTAATCTTTGTCTAGAGTCTTTTCTCCTGCTCTTCACATAAAAGACTTTACAAACACTGTTTTGCTCAGTTTTTCCTTTTTTGTTTTTTAAAATTTCCTCACCTCCAATTCAATTCACTTCATTTTTGGCTTCCATTTCGAACATCATGTGCTGAAATATCTCTGGAAAAAGTAATTAATAACTTCTAAATGGGTGATTTCAATTTTGGTTCACTTGACCAATTTATAGCACTTCACATTGCTGAACATGCTCTACCTCTCGAAAATCTTTCTTTCATTGGTTTGTGTGATTACCTTTCTTGTTTGTCCTTTCTTGGGCATTTCTTTTTGTTCTCCTTCGTTGATTTTTCTCACTTCACTGTTCCTTTAATATTGGCATTTTCCAGTACTAAAATCTTTAGCTCTCTTTTCACTTTACACATTGTTCTTATGTTTTCATCTATATCTCTGTGGCTTCAACTATCACCTATATTCCTAAAAACTTTCAATACCTGAAGTCCAGATTTCTGTTTTCAGTTCCTTAATGGAAATTTTCCTTTAGATATCTTATAGACGACTCAAGGGAATTTATTAAAAACTAACCTCATTATTTTTTTCTTAAGCATTTTCTTCTCCCTGTATTTCCTACCTTGGTAAATGGCAACATTAACTATTCATCCATCCAAGATAGAAACCTGATAGACTCTAATATTCATTACATTGTCATAAAAATTACAAGTTCCATGGATTCTATCTTTTATAGCTTTCTTAAATCTTTCCTCATAACCACCATTTTAGTTTGTGCTTTTATTACCTCTTCTCTATACTAGTTCAGTAGTCTCTTCAGTTGTTATAAGACTTTTGGATTTCAGGGACAAGCAAAATTTCAGAAACAATTGGATTTAATTAGTGAATTTATCAAAGTTACTTGGAAAAAGTCAAGATGCAAAATTTATTTGTATTTCTGTAAACTAACAAAACTTTTGGGGCCAATAAAAAGACGACATTGAAAATAACAATAAAAAGCATCAAATACTTAGAAATAAATCTAATAAAAGATGTGATAAATCTTTATACCTGAAACTACAAAACATTCTGAAAGACATTGAAAAAGATCTAAATGAAAGGAAAAGCATACTATGTTTATGGATTGATTGGAAGGCTCTGTAGTGTTATAATGTCAATTCTTCCAAAACTGATCTATAGAGTAAACGTAATCCCAGTCAAACTCCTGCAGGGTGTGTGTAGTGTGTATGTAAATTGATAAGCTGATTATAAAACTTGTATCAGAATACAAAGGTCTTTGAGTAGTCAATATAATCCTGAAGAAGAAAAGCAAAGTTGGAGGACTTATACTACTAGATTTCAAGAATAACTATAAACCTATAATGATTAAGGCAGTATGATATTAATGAAAGGATTGACAAATAGACCAATGGAGCAGAATAGGGCATCCAAATATAGGCCCACACATATAGAGTCACTTGACTTACATCCAAGATCTCACTGTAATTAAGTGGGAGAAAGAATAGTCTTTTTAATAAATGGTGCCATGTATTAAATAATTTCATATCCTTATGGATGAAAATGGACCTTAATCCCTATGTTACACCACACACAAACATCAAATTGAGGTGGACAATAGACCTAAATGTGAAAGATGAAACAATAACACTTTTAGAAATATGGCTCATAGACCAAATCTGACCTACTACCTCTGTTTGTAAATTATTTTATTAGAACACAGCCAACCTATTCATTTATGTATTCTTTATCACTTTTCTTATGCTACAGTGGTGGAGTTGAGTAATTATGATAAAGAGTGTAAGGCCCACAAAGCTGTATATATTTACTATCTGGCCCTTCACAGAAAAAAATTGTGAAACTCTGTTCTAGAAGAAAACATAGGAGGATATCTTTGTGATTATGGAGTAGTAGTTTTTTCCTTTATAAAGGAAAAAAAATAGCCATAAAATAAAACCATAAAAGATTAAATAAAACAATAAATTTGATTTCATTAAATTAAGAATATCTGTTTATTAGGATTTGTTACCAGAATATAATAAAAAAAACTTTAGAGGTCATTAAGAAAAAGTTAATAATGTAATTTAAAGATGAGAAAAGGATTTGAATAGACGTTTCTCTGAAGAAGATATACAAATGATTAATAACCACATGTAAAGATTCTCAACATCATTAGTCAGTAGAGAAATGCAAATCAAAACCACAATGAGATACCACTTTCATCCACTAAGGTGACTATAATAAAAGACAGACATTAACAACTGTGGGCAGATATGTGAAAAAATTGGAATCCTCATACCCTGCTGGTGAGAATGTAAGCTGATGTAAGCAGCCTCTTTGAAAAATAATTTGACATTTGTTCAAAAAATTAAACAGAGTTACCATATGATCCAGCAATTCTACTTCTAGATATATACCCAAGAGTATAGGAAACATGTCTACACAAAAACTCATACACAAATGTTCTTAGCAGTATTATTCATAATAGTCAAAAAGTGAAAACCTCCCAAACGTACATCAGTTGATGGATGGATGCACAAGATATGGTATATTCACACAACGGAATACTATTCAGCCATTAAAAGGAAAGAAGTACTGAAAGATGATACAACATGGATGAACCTTGAAAATATTATGCTAACTTAAAGAAGCCAAACATGAAAGGCAACATACTACATGATTCCATTTATATGAAATGTTCAAAGTAGGCAAAGCCATAGAGACAGAAAGTAGTAGATTAATAGTTGCCCAAGGTTGAGGGATGAGAGGTGGCAGGGGAACAGAGAGGGGAGTGAGAGTAGCTGCTAATGAGTATGGAGTTTCTTTTTGCAGTGTGGGAATATTCTGGAATTAGATAGTGTTTATGGTCACACAACTTTGTGAATATTCTAAAAATCACTGATTTGGGCACTTTAAAATGGTGAATATTTTGCCATGTGAATTACAGCCCAATTTTTTTTTAAGTAGCCAAAAATGTGTAGTTGTGCTTACTTGTACAGCTGATCAACTAAAATAAACAGGTATTGAAAAACAGTAATTTTCTTTAGATGACCCAACATACACAAAAGTAAATCACAGTGATATATGGCTATACTCTCACCAAAATGGCTTAAATTAAAAAGACATAATACTAAGAGTTGACAAGCATGTAGAACAACTGTAGCTTTCATATATTGGTGGTGGAATTGTAAGTTTATGCAGCTGCTCTAAATAAATTTAGTTGATAATAAATTTAGTTTCACATCTTCTTAATATATGCTAAATATATTACAATAGACTTATATCAGGATAAACTATATTGCTTGTCAATGACGAAGAAATTCTACTCCTATGTATATAACCAAGAGAAACAAGTACATATGTCCACAAAGACTCATAAAAGAATGGTCATAGTAGCCTCACTCAAAATAACTAAAAATAGTAATGACCCAAATGTCAATCAACAGGAGAATGGATAAACAAGTTGTGTTAATATCATACATTGAAATGCTACAGAGAAATGAAAAAAAAAAAAAAAACCTGCTGAAATTTACACAACAACATGGATGAGTCAGAAGCATTATGTTGACTGCAAGAAGCCAGACAGTACATACTGTATGATTCCATGTATATTAGGTACAAGAACTGACAAAACTAATCTCTGATCCAATAAATCAACAGTGGTTGCCAATGATGGAGGAGTGGAAATTGAATAAAATGGGGCATGAGGAAACTTTCAGGAGTGCTAGACAAATTCTGCGTCGTAAAGTAGGTGGTGGATACAGGGGTATACACAAGTGTAAAAATTCATTGATTTGTACACTTTGTATATGTTACACATCTCATAGTATGCATTTAATATGTCAACTGTGAAAGTAAAAACAAAAGAAAGAAAGAGCAGGGAAATTGTAAGCACTTCCAATTGTGAAAAACAAAACTGATATTTTGCCAAGTAAAAACATCAAATATCGATATCAATAAGCACCATGTATATTCACCATTATTTTATAAAATAAACATCTTAAAATAAAAACATAAGGATGATGCAATATCAGAACAGAAAATAATTCTTTATGTAGAATAAATATAGCTTTATAGAAACTTACTACCTTGTCCTTTTTTTGTACCATTTTGCTTGATGCAAGTGAAAACCTTGTTTTAGATTTGCAGGAGTTGAGGGGTGATATCTTGGTATTACTGTTCTAATTGTATCTCAGCCTTTGATCTTTCACTTCTTCAATTTAAATAAATTATTTTGTTTCCCCAAATCATCATTCATGGTCCTGCTTAAAACCCTTCAATGGCTTCCCATTGTGTAAAGTGTTGATTTTCCACTGGTTGTGGATTAGCATAACCAGTGCCAAGTAAAGAATGTCGCTCACCATCCAGCTCTACCTGGATGGAGTCGTTAGCTACTGCAGGTGCTGAGCTTTAATGCACCCTGAAAGGAGTTCAGGGCAGAGATTAGGAATGAGACACTCTGTGCTCTGGGCAAACTGGCAGAACAGGTCTTCAAATAGTTAGATTCTTTGAGATGTGTGCTTGGTTGCATGTACTCCCTTTGCCAAAATCACATATACACTGACCTCCGCAGCTACCTCTTCAGAGCAGTTCCTCAGAGGTACCTGAGAGGCTGTCTCCTGGGCTATAGTCCTCAGTAAGTCCCCAAATAAAACTGAACTCACAACCATCATGTTGTGCATTTTATTTCAGTCGACACCAGGGAGATTTTACAAATTACCTTCTTTACTCATCATAGACCAATAAATTAGAATCTTGAGAAGGTGGTGTCCAGGGCACAGACATTTCTAAACTCTTTATAGCTTATTTATTTGTGCACCAAGGAGAATTACTGACCTACAGTATAAAGTTTTAACTTCTTAGTAGGACTACGTTCAACTACTTATTATCTGAACTGGTCATGTTTCTCTGTGCTATACTTCTCTTGCTTCCTTTATCTTTTTGTGAGACATGTAGGGGAGAAACAATAATTTTTCCTCTACCCTTCTGATTCCTAGCTGAGACTCCTGTAATAAAAGATAGATTAACAAGGGAAAACCAAACAGAAATTTATTAACAGGAATACCCATGTATACATGGGAGATACCCAGGGATATAAGAGTAACTCCTGGAGGTGGCCTAAGCCACCAGTTTAAATACTGTTTCCAGCTAAAGACAAAAGAAAGGTGGGAGGTGGGGAAAGAGGACAGTTATGGGAGGTTAGTAAATAAGGGTAAGATTTGTTACGCAGACTTAAATCAGAGCCTGTTCCACTGATAAAACTCTCCAGTGTAGAGTCATCCTCTTCCTATTACAGACACACACTTACAAATGGATATTCCCTTTATAACTGTAAATTTCCCTTTCAAAAGAGTAACTTCTATATACAGATGGCCAATAGGCACATGAAAAGATGCTCAACATTGCTAATTATTAGAGAAATGCAAATCAAAACTACAATGAGGTATCACCTCACACCGATCAGGATGGCCATCATTAAAAATCCACAAACAATAAATGCTGGAGGGGGTGTAGAGAAAAGGGAACCCTCTTACACTGTTGGTGGGAATGTAAATTGATGTAGCCACTATGGAAAACAGTATGGAGATTCCTCAAAAAACTAAAAATAGAGTTGCCATATGGTCCAGCAATCCCACTCATGGGTGTATATCTGGAAAAGATGAAAACTCTAATTTGAAAAGATACATGCACCCCAGTGTTCATAGCAGCACATTTACAATAGCCAAGACATGGAAACAAACTAAATGTCCATTGACAGATGAATGGATAAAGAAGATGTGGTACACACACACACACACACACACACACACACACACAATGGAATACTACTCAGCCATAATAAAGAATGAAATAATGTCATTTGCAGCAACATGGATGCCACTAGAGATTATCATACTAAGTGAAGTAAGTCAGACAAAGACAAATATCATATATCACTTATATGTGAACAAATAAAGTTTTCTATGAAACAGAAACAGACTCACAGACATAGAGAACAGACTTGTGGTTGCCAAGGGGGAGGCGGGGTGGGGGAGGGGTGAATTGAGAGTTTGGGACTAGCAGATGCAAGCTATTATATATAGAATGGATAAATAACAGGTCTTACTGTATAGCACAGGGAACTATACTCAATATCCTGTGATAAACTATAATGGAAAAGAATATGAAAAAGAATATGTATATATATATCTGAATCACTTTGTTGTACAGCAGAAACTAACACAACATTTAAGTCAACTGTACTTCAATAAAATAAATTTAAAAAATACATTTTCTAAGGTTTTTCAAAGAGAAAAGAGTAACTTCTACTCTTTGTGGCGTCTCCCATGTCTGCTGTTTCTCAAAGTAATCAGCTCAAAATAATTCTTATGCCAGAGATGCAAATTTTGTGGTGGCATATTCTGCTACCTTTCAGATATTCCTCTTTTTACAAGACTCACTCTATTTCCCCTGCCCCAAGCAGAGTTAGATCCTTCATAGCCACTTATAGCACCTATTACTATCTATCATAGTTATACCAGAACAAGAGCTTCAAAAGGCAGGTCCTCTACCTTATTTATATTTTTATCTCAGAGTGTATAGCACAAAATGCAAAAAAACTTGAATAATACACTAATCTCTTATTTTGAGACTTTGCAGAAACAAATCCCCTGACTGCCCTCACCTAATTTAACAGAATATGCCATCTTCTCAAAATAAATAATTCATATATTAAGAAAAAGTGTGAGAAAACACAAATGTAGAAATCAATATGGGTTAATAAGTTCATTTGAGCTAGGGAAAGTGCAAAGAAACATGCACAGAATAATCTTTCCAAAATATTATACACAATTGTGTGAAAACTACAAGCAACAAACATGGTATTCGTGGTCAAAAGTGAGGAAAGCAAAACAGCTACTGCATACATCAAAAGTGTTATGTTGACACTGAAAAGAGCTTCTAGACAAAGCAGACTCCTGTGCGAGAAAAGCTTTCAGGAGGATAATTCTGACAATTTGACACCCCTTGAGCACAAATTCTGAGCATCACTTTTGAACAAAAAATTGACTGTGTATATATTGAGGGACAAAAATCAGACATTGTTCTTTTGTACAAATTCACTACTTTCCTCACTGCAGCAAAAGGAGATGAGGAAAGTGGGCAGTTTCTCTAGGATGAAAAACAAGTGTGCTACTTGTTCTGAGTCTAACAACTCAGGATTTGTGGAATGCTTATGAGCAGCAATATAATCAAATGCAGCAAAAAGTTGTCCTAATAGAGTTTGTGGAAAGAGAAGATCTTAACAAATATTTACCATACACCATTTTGTCATTTAGCAGGAAAAGACCAGAATCATTTCACTCATCATGTGGCACTGAATTATCAAGATCAAGAGATATGCTTAATTTTATCACCCTCTTTTTGCAGGATATACATTCACTCAGTGAATTCTCCAAACCCACAGAAATACTCTAGCACTATGGATTCTTTAAAAATTCTTCATCTATATCGGGCTGCTCAATTTCCTTACCCAAACTGTAAGGAAATGCTCTCTGCTTTGTTGTCACTGTCACGGCTTTAAGAAAATTTGTGAAAGGATTTAGTATCCTGCTTTGAAGGTTTAACACAAACTTGGGGGACAGTGTGGGTTACTGCTGTTGCTGATGGCAAGACTAGAAATGAACCATATTTTTCTGCTTGTCCTAACACTGACTCTCTGGTAAAATCTCTCCGTCTTATTTTTTGATTCTGTCCCTTCTGTTTCATTTTTTTCCCTCTCACTGTTCCTGGATATCGGTGCTGCCTAGGCTCTTTGAGACCTATTCTACTTTACTTAGGGACATACAAAGAACAAAGTGAATTATTTATTAATCTGTAGTGTTCTCACAATCACAACTCCAGCTTCTCAGTTTTATTGGGCACCATATAGCCAGGGTGCTATTTTGATAGGAGGAATTTTGAGGGCGCTGGCTTGACCCAGAATATTACTGCCACAGCTCTCTGACAGGGATTCATATTACACAATCCCTCCTTGTCATTTCCAAAGCAACTTTGGCCATAGAAGGGTGAGGACTGCAAGATTAGGATGATTTTTTTTCTGGAAACTTGACCCTACGCCTTTCAGTCTATCGCCTCTCTGAGACAGCATGGATCAGTACCTTGACACAGCTCATTCTTTTCTTCAGCATTTATTTCAAAGTCTTCCAGTGGCAATTCTCAGCCATTCTTCATTTGTTATTTAGTTTTCCATGGCTTTAAATTCCGTTTTTGGAGAAAGGCACTACTCAGTCACTATGTCTTAAAAGTTTCACTCTTATTTTTTAAACGTTTGAATACACTTTTCTTAAATGCCAAAAAGGAAATGATGAAATCAGTCCTTTGGTCTGTTATTTTTGAGGAAATGCTTTATGTGAGGTATTATGTCTTTGAGCCAAAGCATTATTTTTATTCTTGAATCTTGATAGTACGATGTTGTGAACCATCCCTGGGGCTTTGGGAAGTGCTGAGTATAAGGTTGTAAAATTGCAGAATATGAAAAAATAAGTGTATATGTGTTATCTTTTCACCGTTTGCAAACTGGCACCTGCTAATTTTATTTGTTGCCCATAAATGGGTTATTTTCTTATTATATGTCTTGTAGCTCTTAGATATTAGTATCACAGGAGGTAGTATGCATCAATATATTCATCCCAGAGGAAACAATAATCCATATACAATGATTCCTTCCAACTTTGCTGACAGACTATTCTTTAACTTTTCTTTAGTTTTGGATTCTGATGAGACCAGTCTATCCCTATACAGCTCCAGGGAGAATAGTACTTTCTTAAATGGGGTCAAGATATAAGTAAGAGTTCTTTAGAATCACAGACTCTATAAGTGTGAAGGTTTTAAGGCAATTAAATGTCACTAGGCACCATTTTTAAGACTGGCATGCAAAAAATGAAAAAGGTTACCTACAGAAATTCTTTCATTTGACATCATAAATACTTATTCTCCATTTACAGTGTTCTGAGGTATTGGTCACATGAAGCATGACTTGAATTACCATGATCTTTGCTTATAATTTACAGAATGTTTCAACAATATAACCTACCTTTCAGATCAACTTGAGCAATGTTGCTAAAGCATTGGAAGGTATATACTGAGTTGAATATCATTGTAGGAATAGATTCTCTTGCCATCAGTAAAAAGGAAAAAAGATTCAGGATTTCATGTCAGGATTCAGACCCATGTGATTATGTGCATTTGATTGTGGCAAATGTAAATGACAAGGTTCAGACTTATTTATTTTACATTTATAAGATAAAACTAGTGGCTTTTGAAGGATTTTATGATCCTCTAACTTGTGAATGGCCATATCAAATATTTTTCTTATTTATGAAGTACAGCTGCGTGGTGAGAGACTCCACTGAACATTTCCCAGAACTAAAGAAAGCTCATCTTTACCAATAATAATCGGCTTGTAGAAAATGCAATGTCTTAGTTTCCTGACGTATAGGACACAGTGTAAAGTATGACAAGAGGAAGTACCATGCTGGAATAAGTCCATATTTTCACAAATGAAATTATTTTTTTTAACATCTTTATTGGAGTATAATTGCTTTACAATGGTGTGTTAGTTTCTGCTGTATAACAAAGTGAATCAGCTATACATATACATACATCCCCATATCTCCTCTCTCTTGCGTCTCCCTCCCACCCTCCCTATCTCACCCTTCTAGGTGGACACAAAGCACCGAGCTGATCTCCCTGTTCGATGCGGCTGCTTCCCACTAGCTATCTATTTTACATTTGGTACTCTGTATATGTCCATGCCACTCTCTCACTTTGTCCCAGCTTACCCTTCCCCCTCCCCATGTCCTCAAGTCCATTCTCTACGTCTGCATCTTTATTCCTGTCCTGCCCTTAGGTTCTTCAGAACCTTTTTTTTTTAGATTCCATATATATGTGTTAACATAAGGTATTTGTTTTCTCTTTCTGACTTACTTCACTCTGTATGACAGTCTCCAGGTCCATGCAACTCGCTACAAATAACTCAATTTCATTCCTATTTATGGCTGAATAATATTCCATTGTATATATGTGCCACATCTTCTTTATCCATTCATCTGTCAATGGACACTTAGGTGCTTCCATATCCTGGCTATTGTAAATAGAACTGCAATGAACATTGTGGTACATGACTCTTTTTGAATTATGGTTTTCTCAGGGTATATGCCCAGTAGTGGGATTGTTGGGTCGTAGGGTAGTTCTATTTTTAGTTTTGTAAGGAACCTGCATACTGTTCTCCACAGTGGCTGTATCAATTTACATTCCCACCAACAATGCGAGAGGGTCTCCTTCTCTCCACACCCTCTCTAGCATTTATTGTTTGTAGATTTTTTGATGATGGCCATTCTGACAGGTGTGAGGTAATACCTCATTGTAGTTTTGATTTGCATTTCTCTAATGATTAGTGATGTTGAGCATCCTTTCATGTGTTTGTTGGCAATATGTGTATCTTCTTTGGAGAAATGTCTATTTAGGTCTTCTGCCTATTTTTGGATTAGGTTGTTTGTTTTTTTGATATTGAGCTGCATGAGCTGCTTATATATTTTGGAGATTAATCCTTTTTCAGTTGCTTCATTTGCAAATATTTTCTCCCATTCTGAGGGCTGTCTTTTGGTCTTGTTTATGGTTTCCTTTGCTGTGCAAAAGCTTTTAAGTTTCATTAGGGCCCATTTGTTTAATTTTGTTTTTATTTCCATTTCTCTAGGAGGTGGGTCAAAAAGGATCCTGCTGTGATTTATGTCATGGAGTGTTCTGTCTATGTTTTCCTCTAAGAGTTTTATAGTGTCTGGCCTTACATTTAGGTCTTTAATCCATTTTGAGTTTATTTTTGTTCATAGTGTTAGGAAGTGTTCTAATTTCATTATTTTACATGTACCTGTCCAGTTTTCCCAGCACCACTTATTGAAGAGGCTGTCTTTTCTCCCTTGTATATTCTTATCCCCTTTATCAAAGATAAGGTGACCATATGTGCATGGGTTTATCTCTGGGCTTTCTATTCTGTTCCATTGATCTATATTTCTGTTTTTGTGCCATTACCATACTGTCTTGATTACTGTAGCTTTGTAATATAGTCTGAAGCCAGGGAGTCTGATTCCTCCAGCTCAGTTTTCTTTCTCAAGATTGCTTTGGCTATTCGGAGTCTTTTGTGTTTCCATATAAATTGTGAAATTTTTTTTTCTAGTTCTGTGAAAAATGCCATTGGTAGATTGATAGGGATTGCATTGAATCTGTAGATTGCTTTGGGAAGTATAGTCACTTTCACAGTGTTGACTCTTCCAATCCAAGAACATGGTATATCTGTCCATCTGTTTGTATCATCTTTAATTTCCTTCATCAGTGTGTTATAATTTTCTGCATACAGGTCTTTTGTCTCTTAAGATAGGTTTATTCCTGGGTATTTTATTCTTTTTGTTGCATTGGTAAATGGGCGTGTTTCCTTAAATTCTCTTTCAGATTTTTCATCATTAGTGTATAGGAATGCAAGAGATTTCTGTGCATTAATTTTGTATCCTGCTACTTTACCAAATTCATTGATTAGCTCTAGTAGTTTTCTGGTAGCATGTTTAGGATTCTCTGTGTATAGTATCATGTCATCTGTAAACAGTGACAACTTTGCTTCTTTTCTGATTTGTATTCCTTTTATTTCATTTTCTTCTTTGATTGCTGTGGCTAAAACTTTCAAAACGATGTTGAATAATAGTGGTGAGAGTGGGCAACCTTGTCTTACTCCTGATCTTGGGGGAAATGTTTTCAGTTTTTCACAATTGAGAATGATGTTGGCTGTGGGTTTGTCATATATGGCCTTTATTATGTTGTGGTAAGTTCCCTCTATGCCTACTTTCTGGAGGGCTTTTATTATAAATGGGTGTTGAATTTTGTTGAAAGCTTTTTCTGCATCTATTGAGATGATCATATGGTTTTTCTCCTTCCATTTGTTAATGTGATTTATCACTTTGATTGATTTGCCTATATTGAAGAATCCTTGCATTCCTGGGATAAACCCCACTTGATCATGGTGTATGACCCTCTTAGTAGCTGTTGGATTCTGTTTGCTAGTATTTTGTTGAGGATTTTTGCATCTATATTCATCAGTGATATTGGCCTGTAGTTTTCTTTTTTTCTGACATTTTTGTCTGGTTTTGGTATCAGGGTGATGGTGGCCTTGTAGAAAAAGTTTCGGAGTGTTCCTCCATCTGCTACATTTTGGAAGAGTTTGAGAAGTTTGGGTGTAAGCTCTTATCTAAATGTTTGACAGAATTCACCTGTGAAGCCATCTGGTCCTGGGCTTTTGTTTGTTGGAATATTTTTAATCACAGTGTCAATATCAATGCTTGTGATTGGTCTGTTTATATTTTCTATTTCTTCCTGGTTCACTCTTGGGAGCTTGTGCTTTTCTAAGAATTTGTCCATTTCTTCCATGTTGTCCATTTTATTGGCATATAGCTGTTTGTAGTAATCTCTCATGATCCTCTGTATTTCTGCATTGTCAGTTGTTACTTCTCCTTCTTCATTTCTAGTTCTACTGATTTTACTTTTCTCCTTTTTTTTCTTGATGAGTCTGGCTAATGGTTTTTCAACTATGTTTATCTTCTCAAAGAACCAGCTTTTAGTTTTATTGGTCTTTGCTATTGTTTCCTTCATTTGTTTTTCATTTATTTCTGAACTGATCTTTATGGTTTCTTTTCTTCTGCTAACTTTGGCGGTTTTTTGTTCTTCTTTCTCTAATTGCTTCAGGTGTAAGGTTAGGCTGTTTATTTGAGATGTTTCTTGTTTCTTGAGGTAGGATTGTATTTCTTGAGGTAGGATTGCTATAAACTTCCGTCTTAGAACTGCTTTTTCTGCATCCCATAGGTTTTGGGTCGTCATATGTTCATTGTCATTTGTTTCTATGTAGTTTTTGATTTCCTCTTTGATTTCTTCAGTGATCTCTTGGTTATTTAGTAGGGTATTGCTTAGCCTCCATGTGTTTGTATTTTGTACAGATTTTTTCCTGTAATTGATATGTAGTCTCATAGTGTTGTGGTCAGAAAAGATACTCAATACAATTTCAATTTACTTAAATTTACCAAGGCTTGATTTGTGACCCAAGATATGATCTATCCTGGAGAATGTTCCATGAGCACTTGAGAGGAAAGTGTATTCTGTTGTTTTTGGATGGAATGTCCTATTAATATCCATTCAGTCCATCTTGTTTAATGTATCATTTAAAGCTTGTGATTCCGTTATTTATTTTCATTTTGGACGATCTGTCCATTAGTGAAAGTGGGGTGTTAATGTCCCCTACTATGATTGTGTTACTGTCGATTCCCCTTTTATGGTTGTTAGCATTTGCCTTATGTATTGAAGTGCTCCTATGTTGGTTGCATAAATATTTACAATTGTTATGTCTTCTTCTTGGATTGATCCCTTGATCATTATGTAGTGTCCTTCTTTGTCTCTTGTAATAGTCTTTGTTTTAATATCTATTTCGTCTGATATGAGAATTGCTATTCTAGCTTTCTTTTGATTTCCATTTGCATGGAATATTGTTGTAAAGCATTTGTTGTAAAGCTGGTTTGCTGGTGCTGAATTCTCTTAGCTTTTGCTTGTCTGTAAATGTTTTAATTTCTCGGTCGAATCTGAATGAGATCCTTGCTGGGTAGAGTCATCTTGGTTGTAAGTTTTTCCCTTTCATTACTTTAAATATGTCTTGCCACCCCCTTCTGGCTTGCAGAGTTTCTGCTGAAAGAGCAGCTGTTAACCTTAAGGGGATTCCCTTGTATGTTATTTGTTGCTTTTCCCTTGCTGCTTTTAATAGTTTTACTTTGTAGTTAATTTTTGCTAGTTTGATTAATGTGTCTTTGCATGTTTCTCCTTGGATTTCTCCTGTATAGGACTCTGTGATTCCTGGACTTGATAGACTATTTCCTTTCCCATATGAGGGAAGTTTTCAACTATAATCTCTTCAAATATTTTCTCAGTCCCTTTCTTTTTCTCTTCTTCTTCTGGGACCCCTATAATTTGAATGTTGGTGCATTTAATGTTGTCACAGAGGTCTCTGAGACTGTCCTCAACTCTTTTCATTCTTTTTTCTTTATTCTGCTCTGTGGTAGTTATTTCCACTATTTTATCTTCCAGGTCACTTATCCGTTCTTCTGCCTCAATTATTCTGCTATTGATTCCTTCTAGAGCATTTTAAATTTCATTTATTGTCTTGTTCATCATTGTTTGTTTGCTCTTTAGTCCTTGTAGGTCCTTGTTAAAAGTTTCTTGTAATTTCTCCATTCTGTTTCCAAGATTTTGTATCATCTTTACTATCATTACTCTGAATTATTTTTCAGGTAGACTATTTCCTCTTCATTTGTTCAATGTGGTGGGTTTTTGCCTTACTCCTTCATCTGCTGTGTATTTCTCTGTCTTCTCATTTTGCTTAACTTACTGTGTTTTGGGTCTCCATTTTGCAGGCTGCAGGTTTGTAGGTCCTGTTGTTTTAGGTGTCTGCCCCCAGTGGCTGCAGTTGGTTCAGTGGGTTGTGTAGGCTTCCTGGTGGAGGGGACTGGTGCCTGTGTTCTGGTGGATGAGGCTGGATCTTGTCTTTCTGGTGGGCAGGACCACGTCCTGTGGTGTGTTTTGGGGTGTCTGTGAACTTATTATGATTTTAGGCAGCCTCTCTGCTAATGGGTGGGTTTGTGCTCCTGTTTTGCTAGTTTTTTGCCATAGGATGTCCAGCACTGTAGCTTGCTGGTTGTTGAGTGGCACTGGGTCTTAGCGTTGAGATGGAGATCTCTGGGAGAGCTTTCGCCCATTGATATTATGTAGGGCTGGGAGGCCTCTGGTCTACCAATGTCCTGAACTCGGCTCTCCCACCTCAGAGGCTCAGGCTTGACAATCGGCCAGAGCACCAAGACCCTCTCAGCCACACATCTCAGAAGAAAAGTGTGAAAAAAACAGAAAGAAAGCAAGAAAAAGTAATAATAAATAAAGTTATTGAAATAGAAAAAAATATTAAAAATAAAAAAAATAAAAGTTAATAAAAAAAAGAGAGAAAGAAAGAAGAGAGCAACCAAATCAAAAAACAAATCCTCTAATGGTAACAAGTGCTAAAAACTATACTAAAAAAACAAAACAAAACAAACAAACAAAAAAAACGAAAAATGGACAGTCAGAACCCTAAGACAAATGGCAAAAGAAAGCTATACAGACAAAATCACACAAAGAAGGATCCACATACACACTCACAAAAAGAGAAAAAGGAAAAAAAATATATATATATATATAAATAAATAAAGGAAGAGTGCAACCAAATCAATAAACAAATGTACCAATGATAATCAGCTCTAACTACTAAACTAAGATACACATAAAACCAGAAACAAATTAGATGCAGAAAGGTAACGCAAGTCTATAGCTGCTCCCAAAGTCCACCTCCTCAATTTTGGGATGATTCATTGTCTGTTTAGGTATTCCACAGATGCAGGGTACATCAAGTTGATTGTGGAGTTTTAATCTGCTGCTCCTGAGGCTGCTGGGAGAAATTTCCCTTTCTTTGTTCACACAGCTCCTGGTGTTCAGCTTTGGAGATGGTCCTGCCTCTGCGTGTAGGTTGCCTGAGGGCATCTTTTGGGAAGTCTGAGGTCTTCTGCCAGCGTTCAGTAGGTGTTCTGTAGGAGTTGTACCACATGTAGGTATAGTTTTGATGTATTTGTGGGAAGGAGGTGATCTCCACGTCTTACTCCTCTGCCATCTTGATGGCGCCCCCTCTTAATTGTGTGTGCTGTCTCTTCCGAGGTTCCCTCCTGAGGTCCTAATTCAGCCAGAAATGATGGCTCCTGTGCTCCTGAACAGTCTGTGCTCTCCCTCTCAGCTACAGAAGTGAACTTCAGGTACAGATTAAGGATGCAAAGACTTGCCTTTTATATGTAGGCTCAGTGGTGCCAGAGGCTCCTCAACAAGGGCTGGGAGTGATGGGGAAGATGGGAGTTAGCTCCAAGGGGCCACTTCATTCCAGGTCCTTGTTTTTGCTTCTCTCCCTTTTTGCTCAGTCTGTTGTTGTTAGAAAATGTTCACTGGAGGCATTTCCTGGCTGGTAGAGTCTGTTACTCCTTATCACTTCAATGGTTTAGCAGAAGCACCACTGCAGTGGGGACCTGAGGGGCTCACAGGGAACAGGAGATGATGCCACCACTAGGTCTCCAGCACCTGAATGCTGACCTGGAGTGCTCCAGGGGCACTGCCAAGGGCCAGGTGGAACACACTCTGAAATGATTTTTCTACTAATATTTTTGATATAGCAGTGTAGTATTTTTGAGTGTACCCTATTTTATGTAGCCTAGAATCAAAACACTACATACAAAACACATATTTCTAAATAGCAGAGAGAGAGAGACAGATTATTTTAGCCAAATTAAATTCAAGTGCCCCTTTCTAATAGAAGTAAACTTAAGCTAGTTCGGTACTCATTTCTTTCAGCTGTAACTTGATATCTACAGCATTTTCATTTAAATTCAAAACAGACATACAGAAACTTTCTTGTTAAGTATGAAACTGTCAAACCAGGCTCTGTGAATTCACACTTTGTAGAAGACGTTAATTGAAAGTGAAAAGTCAAAACAATGTGGTTCAATTAAGCTCTTGCAGAAAACATGGAAATCAAAAATCAGGTAGGCCCTGTGAAGAAAGCAGAGAGTTTACCACTTCAGGCTCTTTTCCTTCTTCAAATATTTGAGGCAGGTTCTATAAAAAGTATTTCTCACTGAGGTACTTCATCTTTATTATAGTGTTGGATGAAAGTTCCAGGTTTTTAATTGAGCATCACAAATTTTCAAATAGATTCGTAGATGCTGGTGATTGACAGCTGTTCCACATCCTAAAAAATGCTGTGTAAGACACAATTATTGTTAGGAAGCTATCCTAAAATATATTTTTGTCTCTGATGGCATGGTGTGTATCATCTTCCAGTTTCAGCCTCCTCAAGGTGTCAAGATGTATGCTTGCTATTTTTGCTTAAAATCAAACAGGACTTTGGAACATAAACAAAGCTAGTAAGGAGAATGGTTTGACTCGACCAATCCAAATCAGAAATTGTTTTGGAAACATTGGGTGCAATGGGCATGATAGAAATTATCTAGAATATTATCATGGTTCAAAGTGCCTTGGAATTTTCTACATATTCTTGGAAACATTTTGTGAGTTCCAACTTCAGTTTTCATTCATTCTTAGTGGAGAAGTACATGTTCTTCTATTTTGAGTTGCCATCTTTTCAGGTGTTGTTTACTAACAAAAAGTATGTCTTGTGTGTATCATTGTACTATTATATTTTATTTTCACTGGGGAATTATTCAAATTAGAAGGATTCACCAGCCAAGCTGAGCTACGTAAAACAATTTATGCAATACTGAAAACATTTTAGGACCCTCACTGGAAACTGAGCAGCTCTCTGATTATTAAAGTAAATATTGCATATATTTCCTTCTGGATATTTTATCAGTTCTTCAATGCTTTACTTATGGGCATATTAAATTTTGTTCTGGCAGGTAATTAGTTTACTTGTGTACCAGCTTGATTTTCTGAGGCATGTTTTAAGCTTTATTCTGGCAGATGTAGAGTAGTGCTTGTTCTAGAGTTGAGATGTTACCGAACTCAGGTTCAGCTGCTTACTGCTCAAAAGACAATAATTCAGGAGGCAAGTGTCAGTAGAAAGGAAAGTTGCTTTAATCAGAAAAGCTGGCAATCTGGGGAGAAGGTGGACTTGTGTCCTGATAGCAACTCCAAAGATTTTGCTCAGTCATGACAGTTTTTAAAGGGAAAAAGGCAGGAAAGATTCTCAGTGAATCATCAAGGCAGGAGGTTGGGTTCTTCATCTTTCTCCATTGCTTGCAGACTGGTTGACACTCTCTTCAGATGTTATCTTGCCTGCGTGATCTGCCTGCAGGATTGCTACAGGAGCTGTTGGGGGTAGAGAGGTAGTCACTCTTATTTTTTTTAATCTAGGAAAAGAATTAACAGGCTAGACAAACATGGTGTACATTCTGGAGAGCATGTCAGGAGTTGGTTTAAATTGCCTAGTGATCTCATTCCTATAATTAGGTTCTTTCAAGGTTACAGGGGAACAGAAATGGGCAAACAGGAAAGAGATAAAAGAACTGCTTTCAGAAGTAGCCTTATGCCTTGGGTGTGCAACTAAATCTTATGTACATATCTCATCTGAATCTGTGATATTCAGTAATGTCTTTTCTATCTGGTCAATCAGAATTTGAATGACTACTAGTACTTTGAAAATTCTGTAATCTCCATTCAATTAATGAATCCTCAATAGTTGTTTTCTGCATTGCACAAATGTGGCTTAGTATTCTGCTAAAGACTCATTGGGGCTGTTCTGTGGATTTCTAGAGCTTCTTCTCGGCATAGCTCCTCCTTGTCTGTTATCTTGCCTCACAAATTCCAGCCACCTACACAGCACCTAACTCTGAACTCTATATCTTCAGGTCGGCAAGATTGCCATGCTCTGTGTTCCACCTCTCTGAATGCGGTCTGGAAAGTGCCTCTTGGCAGAAAATCAGGGCAATAATTGGGCTCACTTCCTGTGTTTCTCTTTTGTCAGCAAATCAGAACCTGTACCACCTATAGTGTAGTATCTGAAAACTATTGTTCCATATATTTTGTCAAATTTTATAGTTATTTACAGTGGGAGGGCTAGTCTGGTACTAGGTACTCCATCATGGCTAATTGTGAAACTACAGCCCCATCAATTTTTATTTTGAACAATTTTGAACCTACATAAAAGTTGAAAGAAGAGCATGCATACCCTTAACTTAGATTCACCAATTATTATTGTCGGGGAGGAAAAAATTTTTCTCTACCCTTCTAGGTCATTCTGACTGGTCTAAGAATTAAATTGACGTGAGACAGATTAACAGGAGAAAATCAAACAAAAATGTAATAACATGTATACATGAGAGAGACCTGGGAGAGCCGAGTAACTCTCCAAAATGGCCAAAATCTTCACCTTAAATATCATCTTCAGCTAAAGACAAAAGAGGGTGTTGAGGGTGGGCAGAGCCAGTTGTGGGAGGTAACCAGGGAAAACACAGTAAACAAGGGTGATTGTGATCAGACTTAAGTCATTGCTTTCTCCATTGATAAGAGTTTCTAGAGATTTGGTCATCCTCTTCTTCCTGGTACAGCAAATGGAGATTTTCCTTATAAATGTAAATGTTTCTCACAGAAGGGTAATTCCTACTTGGTTTTCAGAGTTTTTCCCATGTCTGCTGTTTTTTAAAAAGTAACCAGCTTAAAATAATATCTCAAAGAGACATATTTTAGGGTGGCAAATTCTGCTTCTCTACATTAACATCATGTCAAAATTACTCTATTTATGGATTTATCTTTCTATATTTCACCTGTATTATCTATTATTTGCTGAACCATCTGAAATAAACTTTCAGATAGCATAAAACTTCATTTTTAATATGTCTGCATGTATCTCCTGAGAACAAGGAAATTATCTTAAATAACCACAACATCAGAGTCACATCAAACAAGTTTAACATTGTTAAAGAAGTATTATCTAATAGAGTCTATATTCAAATTTCTTCAACTCTTTCCCCAAAGTTCTTTAGAGTTTTATTTTTAAATCCAGGGTCCATTCAAAAGTCACTTATTGTATTTGATTTGTTATGTCTCTTTAGCTTCCTTTGATCTAGAATAGCACTTGCCTTTTTTGATTTTATAAACTTGGCATTTTTAGAGTTCAAGCCATATATGTCAGATTGCCTCCTCATGATTAGATTTAGGTTAAACATGTTTGGCAAGAAAAATCCACAGACAATGCTGTATACTTTCCATTGCATCATATCAAGGGCACATATTATCAGTTCATTTCATTCTTAGAGATGCCAAGTTTGATCACTTGTTTAATGTTGTCTATGCCAGATTTCTCCAATGTAAGGTATCTTTTCCCCTTTATAATCAATATGTAGTGTTTGGGCTGATAATTTGAGACCTGTGACTGTCCTTTTATCCAATGTCCTTTCACCTAATGGTTTTAAGAACCACTGATAGTCATCTCCTGAATCAATTATTACATTGGGGGGGGGGTTGCAAAATGATGGTTTTTCTAATTCTCTCATTCCTTCTACATTTATTATTTGAAAACTAACTAAATGATAAACTCTGAAAAAAAGACCTCAGTAAGTATTACAGTTTTTAGTGTCAATGATACAGTATGACTCCCAGCACTTTAGTGATTTAGATTGAGCTCCTTGATCAGGTACTTTATAACAGTGATACTGAACGTTACTTTATTCCAGAAAGTTCCCTTATGACCCTGCCCAATCAATCCCATTCCCATCCCCTGGGACAACCACTGTTCTGGATTTTCTCACCATAAATTAGTTTTTCCTGTTATAGAATTTCAAATAAATGGAATCATACAATATATAATCTTTTGTGTAAGGCTTATTTCACTAATCAACATGTTTTTAAGATTTATTTACTTTGTTGCATGTATCAGTAGTTAGTCCCTTATCATTGCTGATTAGTATTTCTTTCTACGTATACTCCATGGTTTGTTCGTCAGTTTTCCTCCTTTCCAACACATTGGCTCTTTCCAGTTTTTTGCTATTATAAATAAAGCTTCTGTGAACATTGTGGTGGACAGACTCTAAGGGGTTCTCCCATTGTCCTCACTAGCTGGTGTTCATGTGCTTGTATAATCCCCTCCCAGTGAGCGTGGGGAATACCTGTGACTTTATTCCAACCCAGAGAATATGGAAACAGTGATGGTATGTCACTCCCATAATTCGTTGTCATAGGAGTTCCTGTCTTGCTAGTATTCTCTTTCTAGGGACTCTCTCTCCTTACTCAGCTTGAAAGAAATAAGCAGTCAAAGTGAGAAGACCACATGGCAAGGAGATAAAGGCAACCTCAAGCAAACAGTAAGACTGAAGCTGGGCCTTCGACTCCACAGCCACAAGGAAATTAATTCTTCCAACAACTTGAATGAGATTTAAAGAGGATTCTTTCCCAGTTGAGCCTCAAGATAAAATGCATCCCAGCTGACACTTTGATTGCTGTCATGTGAAACGCTAAGTGGAGGACCCAGTTAAGATGTGCTTGGGTTCCTGACCCACAAAAACTGTTAGATAATAATTATGTGTTGTTTTAAGCCACTAAGTTTGTGGTAATTAGTTATGCAGCAACAGATACCTAATACAACCATTCTTGTACTGTCACTTTGTGAACGTATGTTTTAATTTCCCTTTGGTAAATGCTTAGAATTGGTGGTTCTTCATGATGGTGTATGTTTATAAGAAATTCTAGTCATTTCTCCAAAGTTGTTTTTAACATTTTTACATTATCATCGATACATGAGACTTCCAATGACTTTACATCCTTGACAACATTTAGTGTTGTCAGTCTTTTTAATTTTAGCAAGAATGTTAAATGTAGAGTGGAATTTCATCATGGTTTTAGTCTGCATTTCCTTGATGATTGGTGTTGAGCATTTATTCATGCACTTATCACCCCATTTGTGTATCTTCTTTTGTAAAGTGTCTGTTCAAATTATTATCTAATTTTTAATTTAGTTGTTGGTATTTTTATTACTGATGTGTAAGTATTGTTTTTAATATACCATGAACACCAGCCTTCTACAATCACTTCGTTTTGCAATTGCGTTCTTCCAATCTGTGGCTTATTTTCTTAAATTTGTGTTTTGATGAGAAATTTTTGATTTTGATGATATATCATTTTTTTAATGGTTTTCACTTTCTGTGATAAGAAATCCTTGACTGCCTCCAGGTCAAAAGACATTTTCCTATGTTTCTATTCTATGCTTTATAGTTTTAACTTTTATGTTTAGGTCTATGATCTACCTAAATTAATTTTTGCATCTAGTATAAAGTTGAGGTCAAGGTTGTCCTTGTCTCCCCTGATCCCATCCTCTATATAGATACTCAGTTATTCTAATGTAGGTTTTAAAAAGACTTTTCTTCAACAATTTTATTACTTTATCCCTTTGTCAAAATCAAATAACCACAGAAGCCTGTGTCTAGTTCTGGATTCTCCATTCTGTTCCCTTGGTCTGTTTGCCAATCTGTATTGCCAGCACAATGGTTTCTTGATTACTGGAGTTTTGTAGTATGTACTTGTCATGTTGTGTAAGATGTCCAGCTTCATTTTTTTTCTCCCAAATTCCTTAGATACTCTAGGTCCCTTACCTTTCTATATAAATTTTATACTCAGCCTGTCAATTCCTACAAAAAACCCTAGTAGGATTATGACTGGTATTACTTTGAATCTATCTGTTCATAGGGAGAGTTGTCATCTTAACAATTTGACTCTTCCAATTTCCATTTACTTGGGTCCTTTTAAATTTCTTCACAATGTTTTGTAGTTTTGGGGTTAGAGGTTTTACCTATCTTTTGTTAAATTTATTCTTGTCCATTAAATATTTTTGTAACTATGTAAAAAGCATTTAATTTTTTTTCATTTTCTAATTATTTGCTGTTTGTATGACAGTTATTTTTGAACTATTACTTTATATCTATGATTTTTGTCCTTGCTACCTAGAAAAATCGGCTAAACCCATCCCTAGTGCAACTGAGAAACTTTCAAACACATGAAAATCTCCTTGGTCTGCACATTTTTTTTCTTAAATCGCCACACCTCTTCTCCCCGCAGCTTGATGACAGCTGATGTCATCATCAGTACCTGTACAATTCTGTATTACTTAGTGGTGAATAAAGGTATCCTAGTTGTCCTTATGAACCATCAACCCTCTAAAATTGAATGGGGCAACCTAGATTTTCTGTCACTTGCAAGATTATGTGATCATGGTCTTCAAACACACAGATGCTAAATCAAAACCACATGTGTATATGTGTGTGTGTTTAGAAATTTACACTTGTACTTGTTAGTGAAAATAGGATGATTTTGTTTTATAGATGACTAAATGGCCAAAATGACTATAATATACTACAGCAACAATGAAGTCATAAATGGGGAACAGATGGACCTTTCACTAATTAGCACTTGACTAATCAGAGAAAGAAAGTCGGAGGTGGAGATAATTTATTCCAGTGGTTTTTAAACCTTTTTATTCTTTTTGTACCCATGCACTATTTTTTTCATAATAAATCTTATGCAGAGCTCAAATATAAAACAATTAGAAAAAAGCAGGGTTGCTCTAGTTTAAGTGATGATGGAGGTCTTCGATCCCATGTGCATTCCTGTAGGACCTTTTTTGCTATGCTGCAGCTTACGGGAAAAGGTGAGAAAACACAGTTTATTTCAAATTATCCTATTTTTAAAAAGTATGGACAATAATCTGGGTCCTTCGGTGTGGCCTAGCTATTTGCAAAAATTTTTGTGTCCAAGCAAGTCACTTAACCTTCTCTTGGTATTAGTTTCTTATTTGTTAATTGGGGCACATGATACCTGTTGTACTTACCATAGAGTTATTGTAGGAATCAGATAAGATGAGACATATTAAAAGGTGAAGAATTTTCCAAATGTAATATCATATCACTGCTATTATGAAAGTTGCTTCTCCATTGCAGGAACATTTTAGTGATAAAAATTATGGCTTGTAAAATAAAATAAACTTGTTATGTTTTAAGGACACTGCCATCTTATCAGGAGTATCATTCTTGTGGATTTTATCATGTGTCTTATTGTCTGTGGAAGGTAGATGATATTTGTGTGGTGAGCTGAAGCAGACCAACCACAAAGCAGGGGATCAGAATTGTTATAAATATACACAATATACTCAAACAGTGTGGCATAGGATTGACAGTGACCAATGGGAGATAAGGTGGATCATTTTGAAATGTGGCCAATGGGTCTCAACTGAGTTTCGGATAGCCACAAACCCTGTAAACACCAACCATGGCTTGTGACTGAAGGATAGTCAGTACTCTCTTACAGTCACTCTGAAGAAGTTTCTACTTACATGTCCATTTTATAGGCATGGGTTCTGAATGTTGTATCTCTGGATATGGGATGACAATGGTGTCAACATTACAAACTAACCATAGGTATTTGTGTTGAAATTTCCAAAGTCAAGCATAAACAGTCTTTCTGATGATCCTTTACTGAGAGTTGAATAGGTGCAATGGTCTGACCTATAGTTTGTTTTTGAATTCATAAGCATTTGAAACTTGAAGTTTTCTTGGAATCAATAGAAGAGTGAGTTTATCAAAATGATTTGATAGATATTAATCAGCAAGCACGAAGTCACATACTTAGCTTTCAAAGTGTTCTCCTGCTCCTAGGCCAAGTAGGCACATGAAAAGAAATGGAAGAGAAATGTTAGCTTCTCTGAGAGGAAAGCAATTAATTTTCTAAATTTATATTCAGAACACATCCATAGCAAATATAATTTAAGTCCACATCATAAATATTCCACAAGAAAAGGTTCACCAGTTCCCAGAACTTGAAGTCACCTCTTTGGACAACAGACCATTCTGAGATATGCCATCACCTTCATCTGGGAGAAAACTATTGCAGTGTATTTATTGTAGTGCTCCTTATTTTAGTAGAAACTATCTGTAAGGAATATCACAATACCCTCTGTATTACATAGAAATAAAGAGGTCTAGTTTCTTATTGTTTTCATTGTTTTACCATCTAAACACTTCCTAGTTTAACATCTGGTGCTCAGAGGGTGTGAGGAGCTTGCTTATTTGATGTAGTGTTTTTGCAATGGCTCTGGAAAAAAAATAAGGCAGTAAGCCCAATATCCTGAATAAAGCTCCTAAAAAAATCTAAAGTGTTTTTTCGTTGTTGTTATTCCAGATTACCATGTAGTTGGTTTTTTCTCCTTACAAGACATTCATTAATGAAGTAGTAACCTACTTTGTAAACCATGGAAGGCACTGTTTTACATACATGTAGTCTCTACCCTGCATGAAAAACCTAGATTTTCTGTGAAACCTAAACAAGTCAGGGCCTAGCAGTGTGGCAATATGGGTAATGATAGTTAAATAAAACCAGAGCGCTAGACACAACTCAATTGACATTGGCACATGCGATCTAAGAAATTTGTTCTAATTACTCTCTAGGTTATGATCATCAGTACAAATTTCTGATATATGGGAGAGAAGGCTAGACAGAAGTGTTTGTATTTAAAGAGGTAAACATAAATGAGTTAATGAAAGACCCAGCCCTTAGTGCAATAACTCGAACAGTATAAGCTCTCAGAAGAATTTGTTGAATCATTGAAATTTCCCTGTTTCATTCCATTTCAACTCCCTCCTCCTGGCTCACTTGTAAAATAATGTAAAACAAACTTTCAGGAAAAACATGGGAAAATATTTTTATGGCCTCAGTGTAGGGGATTTTTAAAATCAGATGCAAAAAATACTAACCAGAAATGATAAGATCAATATATTAGACTACGTTAAAAATGAGAACTTCTGTTCATTATGAAGAGTAAAATGGCAAGCCTGAAATTGAGACAATGCACTTATAATACATATAGCTGTGAAATGATTAGTTTGTAGAATATAATTTTTAGAAACTACTACAAATCCATAAGTAAAAACCACAAACCAATAGCTAAAATGGGCAAAAGTTACTACAGGAATTTTTCAAAAGATGAAACAAACATGGAGAATAAAAACATGAAAAAATGTTTGTCTCATTGCTGATCAGAGAAATACAATTTGAGAATACCATGAAATAGCATTTTGCACATCTGAAAAAATTAGGATTTTCATTATCAAATGTTGGTAAGAGCAAAGATCAATGGAAACAGAATCTGCTGAGGGAAGACTAAATTTGACACACACTTTGGAAAACAATTTGGCATTAGCTTGCAAAATTAAACATCTCTATATCCTATGCCCAGCAACTCCAAATTAGAAGTAGGTTTTAGGGGAACTCTTACACATGTTCACTACGAGAATTGTATAGGAAATATTAATAACAGCGTTGTTCATAATATTGCTAGGAGAACGGATAAATAAATGGATAAATAAATTTTGGTATATTGAAAAGATAGACTATCATACAGCATTGAAAAACAACAACTTAGAGCTCACACAAAATTTGGATAAATCTTAGAAAAATAGTGAATATGTAAGTCACTATAGACTGCAGTGACTACAGTCTGAATAGTATGAATCAATTTTTATGAAGCTAAAAAGCAAGCAGAACAAATAATGTATTGTTTAAGAATACATAAATATGAGATAAAACTATTTTCAAAAGCAAGTGATGATAAACATGTAATTGCAAATGGATGTACTACCTTTGGAGAAAGGTAGGAGGTTGAAATAGGGAAGAAGTATTAATACATAGGTAGAGTCAATGACTTTTGTAACTCGTAACAGTGAGGTTGGGTGGTGGGCTCTCAGGTGTTTATTTTATTAGTATGTGTTATGGTTGCTAATGTATGTTAAGTGTATTCTTTTATGTGCATTAAATATTATATAGTATTCAGTTAAAAGATTCAAATAGCATGAGCTCCTGCTAATCAGGAACTACTCACTACTTTACTGAATCCTTTATTGTTCACCCCATTTCTTTTAATACTAATCAGACCCAGAACTGGAAGTACCCAGAGATTCTGTCTGTTGGCTCTGAGTTTCAGCTCTCGCTATCTCTCAGCATTAGACCAGTCTTACTGACCTTTGTTCCCTACTTGTAGATTTCAACCTCTTATCCTGCCTACTACCCCAGTTAGTTATAGACAGATTTCTTGCATGATATTTCATGTCTAGAATTCTGAGGACTGTTGTCTATAAAGTCTCTGATTTAGTTTTCCAGCTAGCTATTGGGATCCTGCTTTTCCATTTTGGTTGTCAAATATTTCCTCAACTGGGGTTGAGATATCTGTGCTTCTTGGATAGTCCCCTACTCAGCTGGATGCACTTTCAAATTCCACCTCTATTGCTGGGAGTGGTCCCCTAGCACTTGCCCCCTGCCATTGGTTGGGTTCTACATTTATCCTTTGTCCTGCCTGCCTATATTATGGAGTGAAATCATGAGGCCTCTCGTCCAAGTCCTGAATAAATATGAGGAAAATGAAGATGATAAAGATAACTTTTTTAAATTGAAGTATGGTTGATTTACAAGGTTGTGCCAATCTCTGCTATAGAGCCAAATGACTCAGTTATACACATATAGACATTCTTTTTTAAATATTTTTTTCCATTATGGTTATCACAGGATATTGTATATAGTTCTCTGTGCTATACAGTAGGACCTTGTTGTTTATCCATCCTATATACAATAGTTTGCATCTGCTAATCCCAAACTCCCAGTCCTTCCCTCCCCCACCTCTCTCTCCCTTGACAACCACAAGTCTGTTCTCTATGTCCACAAGTCTCTTTCTGTTTTGCAGATAGGTTCATTTGTGCCATATTTTAGATTCCACATGTAAGGGATATCATATGGTATTTGTCTTTCTCTTTCTGACTTACTTCACTGAGTATGATAATCTCTAGTTGCATCCATGTTGCTGCAAATGGCATTATTTCATTCTTTTTTATGGCTGAGTAGTATTCCATTGTATATATGTACCACATCTTCTTTATCCATTCCTCTGTCAATGGACATTTAGGTTGTTTCCATGTCTTGGCTACACCCTCTCCAGCATTTATTATTTGTAGACTTTTTAATGATGGCCATTCTGATTGGTGTGAGGTGATAACTCATTGTAGTTTTGGTTTACATTTATCTAATAATTTGTGGGGTTGAGCATCTTTTCATGTGCTTATTGGCCATCTGTATGTCTTCTTTGGAGAAGTGTCTATTATGGTCTTCTGCCCATTTTTTGATTGGGTTGTTTGTTTTCTTGTTGTTGAGTTGTATGTGCTGTTTGTATATTTTGGAGATAAATATTTTCTCCCATTCCATAGGTTGTCTTGCCTTTTTTTTTAATGGTTTCCTTTTCTGTGCAAAAGCTTGTAAGTTTGATTAAGTCCCATTTGTTTATTTTTGTTTTTATTTCTATTGGCTTGGGAGACTGACCTAAGAAAACATTGGTACAACTTATGTCAGAGAATGTTTTGCCTATGCTCTCTTCTAAGAGTTTTATGATGTCATGTCTTATGTTTAAGTCTCTAAGCCATTTTGAGTTTATTTTTGTGCATGGCATGAGGGTGTGTTCTAACTTCATTGATTTACATGCAGCTGTCCAACTTTCCCAGCACCACTTGCTGAAGAGACTGTCTTGAGATTGTTAAATATAGCAAAGATAGTAATTGCCATTCTTTTATTTCTTCAGTTCAGAGATAAAGTCACATAAATATAGCTCAACAATTGTTTACAGGTACTGTGGTTCTTAGGAAAATGTTACATAAATATTGTCACATAGTAGGTTTCCCTTTCAGGTAATACTTTCAGGGAATAGGGTCTACTTATTTCTGGACAGAATTTGGCACACATAATTGAGTATGTATCACTACGTGCTAAAATGTGAAAACACTGATGACCCTTGAAATTTTTATCAGACCACAGCAAAAATTAATTCCGTTTTCATAATTTATCTTTCTCCTTTTCAAACAGAATATTAAAATGCCAATTTCCTGCATTTTGAGCTACCTTTAGCCAAATTCTTGGAAGGTAAAAGTTGTGAGGGTTTGAAGTATTTTCTATTAAGATGCATTGTTCACATTTCCAAAGATTATTCTTATTGGGCATTTATTTTCATCAGTTCCCTAAAAGGATTTTCTAAGCACTTGAGTATTTACTAAGATATGCTGAGATCCCATCTTTTTCTTTTAATTGCTTAATCAATATCTTCTTTTATTCAATATTCTGATTTTCACCTTCAAAAATCTCTTAATGGCAATGAACTCTGCTCTCTTTAGAAGTATGTGTGCCCTTAATACTCCCAAGCAACATTTTCTAGAGAAGCTACTTGAAACCAAAGTAAAACATTTAAATATGTGTATCATTTGGTCCCCTTAAGCTATTCCTATGTGTTAGAATTTTTTTTTTAATCTCCAAGGACCAAGTTGAGTTCTAGGAAGAGATGTGAGATTCATCTTTTTCAGTTACATTTCTCCAGTCTTAGATATTAGAATAATGGATACATCTAGTATTGGGGTTGGAAGGGACCTGAAAAGTCATCTATTCCAACATTGCATCTAACTTTTTATTATTCATACAGATTAGCAATTCAGTGACAATGGCATTGAAAAGAATCATAACTCTATCCCTTCTGTATGAGTAATGAATTTAGTAAGATGTGTTCTTGGGTCCCTAGAAACCATGTCTATAGCAGCCAGGAGAATGAGAATATAATTTCCCTCTGAAAATTAGAGGGAAAACTTTGTATGCTTATTTGCAATCAGAGAATGCTTTATTTTTTTCTTTTCTGAACAGTATAATGTGCATCCATTTGAGAAAGTACTACAAACAGTAGGTATGTGTAAATTTCCATTCAGGATTTGTTGTTTTCATAGCCCACTAATCAAATATCTGCTATAACCTCTCATTATGTAACTCTTCCTCTGAGATAAATTCTGACTCTTATCTTTCTGTAGCCCACACTATTTTCAGCATCTTAGCATTTTTAATCATGATCATGTTTTGTTAAAACACATCCTTTAAAGAGTAGAATTATTCCAGGACTGCTTAATTTGAGGCTTTTTACCCCTGCCACCAGGCTGCCAGATATGGCAAATGTAATTAATCTGTCAAAACACAAAAGTTGTGAATGTACTGTAGATTATGATTCATTTGAAGAAAAAAAAGGAAAAGAATTAAAATTTAATATGTGCCATAAAGCACGTTAATAACGTTTTCCAAAGTCTAATAGAGAAAAATTGGATACCTATTATTCATGTGTGTGCATTAACCTGGGTTTTTAACAGATAACTGTTAAAACAGAGAACAACTTGAAATATATTCTCTTTTCATTAAATTGTGGCTTAAAGCAGAGCATGTAGAAAGTACGTGCTGAGTGAGCATTTGAAATCTGCCTGGGCCAGTTTAGTCTATGGCTATGTCTATATAATATGAGCAAAAGAGTCAGAGCCACTGAATATCTGCCAAATTGATTAACCTTTGGTGGGCAGAAGAGAGAAAAGAGAGATCTTAATTAGTTAGGTTGTTTAATTTTAGCGTCTGGACAATATGGTGCTAGATCACCCAATCCAGTACATTGCATTGCCATTTGATTCGGCTTCACTAAGAAATATTGATTTAAGTACTTTTCTTTGAATTTGTGCTTCTTTGAATGGTTTGGTGATATCTGACAAGTAGATTTTAGAGCACCACCATATCTAAATGCCCCAACACACCTGTATAGACTATGACTTATGAGCACTAATATGAAAATTTCCTTTTTGATCTTTGAAATTTGTATTAAGATGTATTTATGCACCCTGCAAGCTCAGAAGAGACAAAGGATTGATTCACCAAGAGAGGAACTCTGATCTGGTGGTATTCTAACCATCCCCCTGGCTATTCTCTCAGTAAATGCTAAAAAAAAAAATTCCCATCCAATTCTCATTTGGGCATATAGAACTCCCTCATGGCTGATTAGAAATTTATTTACTTGTTCATCATTCATTCATTCTTTACAATCATTTATTCAGCATCTTCTATGTGACACACACTGTAATAGGCACAGGGGGATACTAAGATGAAGAATGGTCATGTCTCTTCCCTAGAGAGGCTCTGCCTCAGTTGTGGCTTTAATAAATATCCAATAAGCTAGACACAGAGTATGGGGACGCAGGGCCTTCCCCCACTAAACTAAGGCCCTCCATGACTTTGATGTCGTACTTCAGCTTGACCCTACTGACTCTTTGATCTATTTTGTGACCATAAGGAAACAGTGTGCAGGTGGTAGGGAAAAGCCTCAAAGGGTTACTGGGCTTCTGATTAACCCCGTGATTTTAAACCAAAAGACATGCTTCAAATGAGTAATTTAAATACAACACATGTCACAGGGTTAAATATCTTTTGTTTAAATTTCACTGCAGTATCCTGATAAGCCTTATTCGCACCTATTGTTAAAAGCAGATATGTGCTAGGAATACTGGCTCTAAAAATGTAACCAACAGAAAAGATGTTGGATTACATTGAGTCTAACTTGCCTTCTTTCTCTTATTTGAACCTATCAGCATTATTTTAAAACACATTTCACATTATCTGCAGGTAGAAATTGCTGGTAGGCACAGGAAGGAAAAACCTCTTTACTACTGTATTCTGTTTCGTAAGAAAAGAGTTAGGAATAGGGCAAATGATAGGGGAATAGTAAAGTGAGAAAGAACCAAAATGACAAATGCAAATTTCTCTCTAAATTTGACAAGAAGAATGTTGGTAAAAAGGGTAATTTGGTAGGAGTTAAATTGCTGAGTCAAAAGTATAAAACCTTTTATGGACAGAAATCATCTAGACTAATCTATTTTGCCAGCAGGGAGGAAAAACAGCAATTCAAATGTACTTTACAGAAATACTATAAATGTTTATCCTTATCCAAAAAGGAAAACACATACATCTGTTTGTTTAAAACTTGACTTACTTGTATTTTCTGTGTTTGCTATGATATTCATTTTTTGGTTTTGTGCCTAAAAATTTCAAGGTTCAATTATTTGACCAAGGAAATACATTGACATCATGTTGTATACAATAGACAGGGTTTACTCTAGAAAATTAGAGAAGAAACTGAATACATTTCCTTGGGTATAGACTAAAATGCAACTACATCTAAAATACATCTAAAGTAATATAAAGCTCATATATTGGCATTCATTAATAAGAACATATTGTTCAACTTCCAAAGATAATTATGTTTTATGAATACACATATATTCAATGCAGATGTCAAACTGCCTGCTCAGTAATTAGTGTTACTTGCAGCTTGAGGAAAACTCAAAATTGATACACTAACTGCATTCAGGGATTATAGTACATAGGAAATAAATACAGCACATCACAAGAAATATATATACACTTAAACTAAGGAAATTATACTTCATGCTCACTGATATATCAGTTAAAACATGAGCTTTTAAAATTTGGTGCATGTTTTGGAGATGGTAATTTGGTGCACGTTTTGGACAATGACATATGCTATTTCAGTGCTTTTTAATAATTTAGATTTTTTTTTTAATTGGGCCATGTCTTGCCCTGAGAAATGATAATCTTGGTTATCATTCTGCCTGGAGTCAGACTACGGTACAGTGAATCAGTTCTTCAGTTATGAATACTGTAGCACTGTCAACCCTGTTTTTCTCTATATTTAAAGAAACAGTCTGTTGGATAGACAGGTAAGGCTATGATTCTCATAATTTAGAATATATCATTTATGTGGTCAACGTTCTCCAATTGAGTGTTTACCCATATAGCAAACACTAGAAGGAAGCTCAGGGTAGAAATTGACCATGCAATTTGTGATTTCACATTTGTTTCTGCTTGCAGTCAAAGGCATAATATTGCTCAGAGCTAGTCTGTTGTAAGCTTAACCAGCATATTTTCAAGAGTTTTTATTTTGAGGACTAACAATGCAAAAATGATAGTTCCATGAGAACTTAAAACTAAGGATATATGTCTCATCAGAGACAAGCATTGTGATGAAAAGAGAAAAATGTTCCAAGTGTATCCAAATAACCAATGTTTGATTTCATTATGTAAAATAAAAACATGTCATCTGCTTTATCATACCTTACTTCATTCAAACTATACAAAACAAAACCACATGAGAAAAAATGTTTTTCTTCTATGTTACACATGAGAGAACTGATGCTCAACTAGAGCTAGGATTCAAGTCCATCTATATTTGACAGTGACTTGGTGCTATGCTGCCCCATGGATGTGTAAGTTAAATATTTCTAATTTCCTGTATCACCTGGTGAATAATAGTAATAAAAAAAATTGATATTTATTTTGTATCTACTATGTATCCAGCTCTTTGCTAGATGCATTACATATATTATTTGATACTCACAACAACTCTTTGCATTAATCTCTGTTTTATGAAACATTGAAACAGATACCTGAAGTTATAAGGCAATAAACTGGTGGAGTCAGGATTTGAACCCATGTGGTGTGATTTTGGTTCCCAAGTTCTTAACTCTAGACAAGGGTGCACAGGTAAAATTCAAGTCCAATGGAGAGCTACATTTCTGCTATTGACATTCATAGAATCTCAGAGTTGTAAAAGGAATTTCTATGATATAGGTTAATCACTAGCCCAGTGCTTAAATCTTCTCTACAGCATCCTCACCAGGAGGTCATCCAGCATCTTCAATGGCAACATACACATGCTAGCTCATATGAGTTTCTTTTTATGTATCACAGATGCTTTCATCATCTATAAAATTAGGAGTGAAATCTTAGCCACTTCCTAATATCATGGAGATAATAAATGAGATTAAAAAATCTTGAAAAGCATTCATTATATAACTAGAAAGGATTTATTATTCGTTCCAAAACATTAGATACTGTATCAACACAGTGATAATATAATCCCCAATAGATGATAGTTCTTTCAAAAAAGTTTATTTGGTTTTAATATTATAAACACACTTTAGTAATTCTATTTCTTCAGCAATAAAATACATTGTTGCCTTTAGATATTTAAAACACTTTTTTGCATTGTTTGAAGCTGAAGAAACATAATTCTTCTCACTGGATTTGAGATTTTCTGGTTTAAAAGCCATATTAAATAAATAATTCTTTCTAGTTACCATCAATGGTACTAATTAGTCATGTGGATTAAATAGCTGATCCAAATTATGGATGGTTCAGGCATGTTGGCCACTTTTGCTTGTTTTATGTGATATGTCTAAAACATACTTACCTTGTTCACAACATTATTCTATGTAATATGTGAGTTTATCAAGTTAAAAGTCTTAGTTTCTGTTCTTAGAGAACATAAATTTGACAATTGTGCCATTTAAAATTACTCTGAAAAAATTAGTTTCTGTTATTCTAGTAAATCTTAATCAGTAGTTGTTTTCATATGTCACAGTGGTTTCATATCAATCAACCCATATCAGAACCCCTCATCTCTCATATTCTGTCTGTTCTTTCAACTCTGTGACCTAAGTTCTTTACAAATTGTTCCATTTATTTACATCGCCACCTCCACTACCATAGTTCAGGATGTATCGTAGCTGATAAACTTTAAGGTAATGTTTGAAAACAAGCAACAAGTCTTATATGCTCCTAGTTTTTTTTATTGGACTGGATTAAAAGTTCTGAGGATGAGAAACATTAGTAAGAGTGTAGCAGAAGTTGGTGAAGATCAATTCTAGCAAAAGAAATATAAAATAAAACATTGCCTGATCCTTCCTCAGTAGGTCCATCATCTCTCACTTTTCTCAGTTTTTCAAGAATTCATAATATGTAACTCAGTTTGTGAATACATGCCTTCTTTCATTGAATCTCAGATGCCATCAACTGTAAGATGCACCATTATTTTATGGATCACTAAAAACAAACTAAGGATGCTGCCAATTAAGTTATGATACTCCATCAATTATAAGACACATCTAGATTTCAGAGGTGTAAAAAAAAGTATGTCTAAGAATCAAAGCATTATGAAATTTATTTACATATAATAATTATACATATTTATTATCTGTCTTTTCCACTAGACTTTAAGATTCAGGAGGCCAGGAACCATGTCTATTTTTTCATCATTACGTACTCGGAGAAACTACTATAATATTTGTATAAAACCAGTGATAAGTAAAAATTTATTAAAGGAATGAATGACATAGGTATGCTTTTAAAATACTTCCTATGGCTCAATGCTATACTGAATACTGTGTGAGTTTATTTTGTGTGTGGCAGGGTAGGGATGGTGAGCATTTATTTACGATCTGCAGAAAGAGATCTAAGAATTATCAAGAATCACAGCACTGGAAGGCTGACTGCGTATACAGTCTAACTCTTGACACTAAAGAAGAATCCAAATAGGGGAGTACACAAGAATATTTCACTCAGTATTGTGTCTGAACATGCTTCCCTGGAAAAGTGCCACCTGACCCTTTGGCATATGGCTATTCTAAGAGGAGAGATATGGAGCTGTTAAAAGCTGAATGCCCATCAAAGGAATTTTCGTCTGGATTTCTAAAAGACTAACAGCATCAAAGTAAGGATGCATTTGTTTAGGTTAAAAAATGCAGAGTAACTATTTATGTACAAGACTTGATCTATTCTTATTTCACCACGTGGAGTAGTTTTTCATGCACATAAATTATGAAAAATTCTCAAACTTTGTTGAGCAATTGTAAAATGCAGCTTTCTTTTTCCTACCCCCAAATATTTTCTGCATTTAGTTTTCTTATTCAAATATAACTTATGGAAATTCCTCAAAGAAAGCTGGTATAGAACTGATTAATTCTTTTTTAATGTCTGCAGAAGATTCTATTTTGAAGCTGTAGCATGATTTATTCACTAGTGCACCTACTGAAAGACATTCACTGATTTTTCATTTTTTGCCATTATGAACAATGCTGTAATATATATATATATATATACACACACACACACACACACACATATATATATATATATATACAGACACACTCTTGTATATAATCCTCATATATTGGTGTTTTTATTTTTGTGTTTATATTTCCTAAAATTGAGATTTCTAGATTGAAGAGGATACCAACAATGCTTCCAGAAAAGCTTCATCAATTAATGCATAATTTCTCCAGTAACCTATGAGAACAGCTTTTCCCCCATATCTAAATTATAGATATATGTTATCGCTGTCTTTCCATGGCCTTACACTTTTTTTATTCAAACAGAAAGTCACAAAAATTTTAATCATCCTCATCAGTTCACTCAGTCGCATGTAATTAATTTTTTTCATCTTGATCTTTTGTTAGCACTTTTATGAATTCATCAGTTTTCCATTAAGTTTTGAAAATGCTTATTCATTCAGTTCAGCAGTATAGTCAGTTACCAGAAACCTGTGCTTGTCAGAGTCTTTTCCATGAATTCCTTGAAGATGAAACCCTTTTATAGGAACATTTTTGCAAAAGCATCAGAGTACACCCAGAACTGTCTGTAAATGACAAAACACTTAAAACAGACCACAGTTAAATATTTGATGAAAGTTCATAATAATGCAATTGACAAGGAAATTTATTTATTTCTGAGACATACATTTTAAAACAATAACTAAAATTATGACTTATAACATTATACCAGAGCATATAAGATTTTTAGGAATTTCATGTAATGTCTGAAACATTGATATTAACATATTTCCATACAAATAACCCAAAGAAAGTTTAGTATTAGTTGTTTTTGTTTTTTTAATTTTTAGATTTTATTTTATTTACTTTTTTATACAGCAGGTTCTTATTAGTCATCAATTTTATACACATCAGTGTATACATGTCAATCCCAATCGCCCAATTCAGCACACCACCATCCCCACAACCCCGTGGCTTTCCCCCTTTGGTGTCCATACGTTTGTTCTCTACATCTGTGTCTCAACTTCTGCCCTGCAAACCGGTTAATCTGTACAAATTTTCGAGGTTCCACATACATGCGTTAATATACAATATTTGTTTTTCTCTTTCTGACTTACTTCACTCTGCATGACAGTCTCTAGATCCATCCACGTCTCAACACATGACCCAATTTCGTTCCTTTTTATGGCTGAGTAACATTCCATTGTATACATGTACCACATCTTCTTTATCCATTCCTCTGTTGATGGGCATTTAGGTTGCTTCCATAACCTGGCTATTGTAAATAGTGCCGCAATGAACATTGGGGTACATGTGTCTTTTTGAATTACGGTTTCCTCTGGGTATATGCCCAGTAGTGGGATTGCTGGGTCATATGGTAATTCTATTTTTAGTTTTTTAAGGAACTTCCATACTGTTCTCCATAGTGGCTGTATCAATTTACATTCCCACCAACAGGGCAAGAGGGTTCCCTTTTCTCCACACCCTCTCCAGCATTTGTGGTTTGTAGATTTTCTGATGATGCCTATTCTAACTGGTGTGAGGTGATACATCATTGTACTTTTGATTTGCATTTGTCTAATAATTAGTGACGTTGAGCACCTTTTCATGTGCTTCTTGGCCATCTGTATGTCTTCTTTGGAGAAGTGTCTATTTAGGTCTTCTGCCCATTTGGACTGGGTTGTTTGTTTTTTTAGTATTGAGCTGCATGAGCTGTTTATATATTTTGGAGATTAATCCTTTGTCCACTGATTTGTTTGCAAATATTTTCTCCCATTCTGAGGGTTGTCTTTTTGTCTTGTTTATGGTTTCCTTTGCTGTGCAAAAGCTTTGAAGTTTCATCAGGTCCCATTTGTTTATTTTTGTTTTTATTTACATTACTCTAGGAGGTGGATCAAAAAAGATCTTGCTGTGATTTATGTCAAAGAGTGTTCTTCCTATGTTTTCCTCTAACCGTTTTATAGTGTCCGGTCTTACATTTAGGTCTCTTATCTATCTTGAGTTTATTTTTGTGTATGGTGTTAGGGAGTGTTCTAATTTCATTCTTTTACACGTAACTGTCCAGTTTACACAACACCACTTATTGAAGAGACGGTCTTTTCTCCATTGTATATCCTTGCCTCCTTTGTCATAGATTAGCTGACCATAGGTGCGTGGGTTTATCTCTGGGTTTTCTATCTTGTTCCATTGATCTATGTTTCTGTTTTTGTGCCAGTACCATATTGTCTTGATTACTGTAGCTTTGTAGTATAGTCTGAAGTCAGGGAGTCTGATTCCTCCCGCTCTGTTTTTTTCCCTCAAGACTGCTTTTGGTATTCTGGGTCTTTTGTGTCTCCATACAAATTTTAAGATTTTTTGTTCTAGTTCTGTAAAAAATGCCATTGGTAACTTGATAGGGATTGCATTCAATCTGTAGATTGCTTTGTGTAGTATAGTCATTTTCACAATATTGATTTTTCCAATCCAAGAACATGGTATATCTCTCCATCTGTTGGTATCATCTTTAATTTCTTTCATCAGTGTCTTATACTTTTCTGCATACAGGTCTTTTGTCTCCCTCAGTAGGTTTATTCCTAGGTATTTTATTCTTTTTTGTTGCAGTGGTAAATGGGAGTGTTTCCTTAATTTCTAATTCAGATTTTTCATCATTAGTGTAGAGGAATGCAAGAGATTTCTGTGCATTAATTTTGTATCCTGCTACTTTACCAAATTCATTGATTAGTTCTAGCAGTTTTCTGGTGGCATTTTTAGGATTCTCTATGTATAGTATCATGTCATCTGCAAACAGTGACAGTTTTACTTCTTCTTTTCCAATTTGTGTTCCTTTTATTTATTTTTCTTCTCTGATTGCCGTGGCTAGGACTACCAAAACTATGTTGAATAATAGTGGTGAGAGTGGACATCCTTGTCTTGTTCCTGATCCTAAAGGAAATGCTTTCAATTTTTCACCTTTCAGAATGATGTTAGCTGTGGGTTTGTCATATATGGCCTTCATTATGTTGAGGTAGGTTCCACTATGTGCACTTTCTGGAGAGTTTTTATCATAAGTAGGTGTTGAATTTTGTCAAAAGCTTTTTCTGCATCTATTGAGAGGATCATATGGTTTTTATTCTTCAATTTGTTAATATGGTGTATCACATTGATCGATTTGCATATATTCGAGAATCCTTGCATCCCTGGGATAAATCCCACTTGATCATGGTGTATGATCCTTTTAATGTGTTGTTGGACTCTGTTTGCTAGTATTTTGTTGAGGATTTTAGCATCTATATTCATCAGTGATATTGGTCTGTAACTTTCTTTTTTTGTGGTATCTTTGTCTGGTTTTGGTATCAGGGTGATGGTGGCCTCATAGAATGAGTTTGGGAGTGTTCCTTCCTCTGCAATTTTTGGAAGAGTTTGAGAAGGATGGGTGTTAGCTCTTCTTTAAATATTTGATAGAATTCACCTGTGAAGCCATCTGGTCCTGGGCTTTTGTTTGTTGGAAGATTTTTAATCACAGTTTCAGTTTCATTTCTTGTGATTGGTCTGTTCATATTTTCTGCTTCTTCCTGGTTCAGTCTTGGAAGGTTATACCTTTCTAAGAATTTGTCCATTTCTTCCAGGTTGTCCATTTTATTGGCATAGAGTTGCTTGTAGTAATCTCTTAGGATGCTTTGTATTTCTGCGGTGCCTGTTGTAACTTCTCCTTTTTCATTTCTAATTGTATTGATTTGAGTCCTCTCCCTCTTTTTCTTGATGAGTCTAGCTAATGGTTTATCAATTTTGTTTATCATCTCAAAGAACCAGCTTTTAGTTTTATTGATCTTTGCTATTGTTTTCTTTGTTTCTATTTCATTTATTTCTGCTCTGATCTTTATGATTTCTTTCCTTCTGCTAACTTTGGGTTTTGTTTGTTCTTCTTTCTCTAGTTCCTTTAGGTGTAAGGTTAGATTGTTTATTTGAGATTTTTCTTGTTTCTTGAGGTAGGCTTGTATAGCTATAAACTTCCCTCTTAGAACTGCTTTTGCTGTATCCCATAGGTTTCGGATCGTCGTGTTTTCATTGTCATTTGTCTCTAGGTATTTTTTGATTTCCTCTTTGATTTCTTCAGTGATCTCCTGGTTATTTAGTAACATATTGTTTAGCTTCCATGTGTTTGTGTTTTTTACGTTTTTTTCACTGTAATTGATTTCTAATCTCATAGCATTGTGGTCAGAAAAGATGCTTGATATGATTTCAATTTTCTTAAATTCACTGAGGCTTGATTTGTGACCCAAGATGTGATCTATCCTGGAGAATGTTCTGTGCACACTTGAGAAGAGGTGTAATCTCCTGTTTTTGGATGGAGTGTCCTATAAATATCAATTAAATCTATCTGGTCTATTGTGTCATTTTAAGCCTGTGTTTCCATGTTAATTTTCTGTTTGGATGATCTGTCCATTGGTGTAAGTGAAGTGTTAAAGTCTCCCACTATTATTGTTTTACTGTCCATTTCCTCTTTTAGAGCTGTTAGCAGTTGCCTTATGTATTGAGGTGCTCCTATTTTGGTTGCATATATATTTATAATTGTTATATCTTCTTCTTGGATTGATCCCTTGATCATTATGTAGTGTCCTTCCTTGTCTCCTGTAACATTCTTTATTTTAAAGTCTATTTTATCTGATATGAGTATTGCTACTCCAGCTTTCTTTTGATTTCCATTTGCATGGAATATCTTTTTTCATCCCCTCACTTTCAGTCTGTATGTGTCCCTAGGTCTGAAGTGGGTCTCTTGTAGACAACATATGTATGGGTCTTGTTTTTGTATCCATTCAGCAAACCTGTGTCTTTTGTAGCATTTAATCCATTCACGTTTAAGGTAATTATTATTTTTTTTATACATTTATTTATTTATTTTTGGCTGTGTTGGGTCTTCGTTTCTGTGCGAGGGCTTTCTCTAGTTGCGGCGAGTGGGGGCCACTCTTCATCGCGGTGCGTGGGCCTCTCACTATCACGGCCTCTCTTGTTGCGGAGCACAGGCTCCAGACGCACAGGCTCAGTAGTTGTGGCTCACGGGCCCAGTTGCTCCGTGGCATGTGGGATCTTCCCAGACCAGGGCTCGAACCCATGTCCCCTGCATTGGCAGGCAGATTCTCAACCACTGCACCACGAGGGAAGCCCCTAATGTAATTATTGATGTATATGTTCCTATGACCATTTTCTTAATTGTTTTGGGTGTCTTTTTGTAGGTCCTTTTCTTCTCTTGTGTTTCTCAATTAGAAAAGTTCCTTTAGCATTTGTTGTAGATCTGGTCTGGTGGTGCTGAATTCTCTTAGCTTTTGCTTGTCTGTGAAGCTTTTGATTTCTCCTTCGAATCTGCATGAGATCCTTGCTGGGTAGAGTAATCTTGATTGTAGGTTCTTCCCTTTCATCACTTTAAGTATATCATGCCCCTCCCTTCTGGCTTGTAGGGTTTCTGCCGAGAAATCAGCTGTTAACCTTATGGGAGTTGCCTTGTATGTTATTTGTCATTTTTCCTTTTCTGCTTTCAATAATTTTTCGTGGTCTGTAATTTTTGCCAATTTGATTACTATGTGTCTCAGAGTGTTTCTCCTTGGGTTTATCCTGTATGGGCCTCTCTGCACTTCCTGGCCTTGGGTGACTATTTCCTTTCCCATGTTAGGGAAGTTTTCGACTATAATCTCTTCAAATATTTTCTCTGGTCCTTTCTCTCTCTCTTCTCCTTCTGGGACCCCTATAATGCAAATGTTGTTACGTTTAATGTTGTCCCACATGCCTCTTAGGCTGTCTTCATTTCTTTTCATTCTTTATTCTTTATTCTGTTCCGCAGCAGTGAATTCCACCATTCTGTCTTCCAGGTCACTTATCCGTTCTTCTGCCTCAGTTATTCTGCTATTGATTCCTTCTAGTGTAGTTTTCATTTCAGTTATTACATTGTTCATTGTTCGTCATTGTTCATCTTTAATTCTTCTAGGTCTTTGTTAAACATTTCTTGCATCTTCTCGGTCTTTGCCTCCATTCTTTTTCCGAGGTCCCGGATCATCTTCACTATTATTATTCTGAATTGTTTTTCTGGAAGGTTGCCTATCTCCACTTCATTTAGTTGTTTTTCTGGGGTTTTATCTTGTTCCTTCACCTGGTATATAGCCCCTGTCTTTTCATGTTATCTATCTTTCTTTGAATGTGTTTTTTGTTCCACAGGCTGCAGGATTGTAGTTTTTCTTGCTTCTGCTGTCTGCCCTCTGGTGGATGAGGCTATCTAAGAGGCTTGTGTAAGTTTCCTAATGGGAGGGACTGGTGGTGAGTAGAGCTGACTGTTGCTCTGGTGGGCAGAGCTCAGTAAAACTTTAATCCACTTGACTGCTGTTGGGTGGGGCTGGGTTCCCTCCCTGTGGGTTGTTTGGCCTGAGGTAACCCAACACTGGAGCCTACCTGGACTCTTTGGTGGGGCTAATGGTGGACTCTGGGAGGGCTCACGCCAAGGAGCACCCCCGAAAACCTCTGCCACCAGTGTCCTCATCCCCACAGTGAGCCACAGCCATCCCCTGCCTCCGCTGGTGACCCTTCAACACTAGCAGTTAGGTCTGGCTCAGTCTCCCCTGGGGTCACTGCTCCTTCCCCTGGGTCCTGATGTGCACACTACTTTGTGTGTGTCCTCCAAAGGTGTGGTCTCTGTTTACCCCAGCCCTGTCGAAGTCCTGCAATCAAATCCCACTAGCCTTCAAAGTTTGATTCTCTAGGAATTCCTCCTCCCATTGCCAGACCCCCAGGTTGGGAAGCCTGATGTGGGGCTCAAACCTTCACTCCAGTGGGTGGACTTCTGTGGTACAAGTGTTCTCCAGTCTGTGAGCCACCCACCGAGCAGTTATGGGATTTGATTTTACTGTGATTGCGCCCCTCTTACTGGCTCACTGTGGCTTCTCCTTTGTCTTTGGATGTGAGGTATCTTTTTTCGTGAGTTCCAGTGTCTTCCTGTTGATGATTGTCCAGCAGCCAGTTGTGATTCTTGTGTTCTCACAAGAGGGAATGAGAGCATTTCCTTCTACTCCGCCATCTTGGTTCCTCCTAGCTCGGCATTACATTTTTATATAGTCTAATATGTCTACTTTTTTTTTTCATTTAAAACTACTGAGTTTCCAGTTTGGGTTAAGAAGCTGATCATTTCTCTGGTCCCCAGATTTTATATATAAACTCCTGTGTGTTCTTACATGACTTTTATTGTTTTGCCCACATTTAAATCTTGCATCAATCTGAAACTCATTAATGTTTCTGTTCATGTCTTAACTGAAGGTTTTAAGTTTTTTTTTCTTTTAGATATTTTTATGCCAGTGACATTTATGGAAAAGAATCCAGCCTTTGTTCAAAGGATTAAAATATTACCTTTGTCATATTTTACATTCTCATATATATTGGAATCTATTTCAGTTTTCTCCATTGTGTTTTATTGATCTACTTGCATACGCCTATACCAATACCATACTGATTTTATTAAAGAGGAATTACAGTATATTTATAAAGCAAGTATCAACCAACCTATTTTTTCATAATATTTGGCTATACTTTGTCATTTAATCTTCAATTATAAATTTTAAGATCATTTCATCCAATTATGAAACAACAACGTTCTTGGGATTCTAATTGGAATTGTATTGATTTGAGAGATTAGTTTTGGGATAACTGATAATTTTATTATATTCGTTCAGACCTTGTTTTAAATTCTTCTGTGTTTATCATTTTCTCCATATAGATTCTTTTCTTTGCTTTTATTTCCATTTATTTAGTTTTTTCACTATAATGAGTAAAATATTTTTTCCATTGACTGTTCTACATTCTTACTGCTAGAATAACAAACAGCAGTTAATATTTGTATATTTATGTATTAGTCAAGCAACTCATCAAAATCTTTTCTTAGTTTTTTTTTTTTTCTATAGAGTATATGTAGTTTTACAGATAAACTATCATGCAATCATTTTATCTCTTTTCTGATATTTATACCAGTTATTTGTCTTATCCAAGAATATCCAAAACAATGCTGAAGATAATGATAAAAACTTACTGATTTTAATTGTATTGGTTTTAAGATCTGACTGTTTGAAACAATATTCATTTGAGGTTTTTGATAGTATTTATTATATTCAAGTAGTTTTCTTCAATTACTATCTTATTTAGATAACTTACTAGAAATGGCTACTGAACTTTATCGAATAAGTTTTTAGCATTTGTTGATAAAATACTACTGCCTTTCTCCTTTAATTTATTAATTAAATGGATTATGCAGATAGATTTCCTGATAAAAAACACTTTGCATCTGTGGAACATTAATTGGCTACAGTGTATTATAAGATGATATATCAATTGTACTTTCTAATATGTTATAGTATTTAGAATGTTTTCATCTATATTCATATTGGTTTATAAGGTTTATTTTAATACCCTTTTCATAGTCATGGTAATAAACTTATGCTGTCTACATAAAATGAATTGGAAATTTTTTCATTTTTTCTCTGGAAATAGTTTAAATAAATTTGAGATGATCTGTACATTAAAGATTTGACAAATTCAACTTTGAATCAATCTGCTCCTGCTTTTACAATGATCGTTCTTGAACCACATTTTCAATTGCTTTATCGTAATTAGGTTATTAAGGCTTCCAATATTTTGGGTTAATTTTTAGAAATTATGTTTTGTTAGAAGATCATCAATTTTTCTCTAGGTTTGAAAATTTGTTGTCTTGGAATTGTGTGTTGAATTCTCTTCAGAGGAGAATTTTGATATATTAATCTCTTCTGTACCTGTGGTTAAGTTTCATTTATAATTCTAATATTGTGCATTTGCTCTCTTTCTTCCTTAACCATGCGTTTGAGATAGATAACTATTTTATTGACTTTTTCTAAAAAAGATTTTATATTTATTTGTTCATATATTTTACTTTCCAACTTACTGATTACAGCTTGTCTATTAATTCTTACTTCCTACAATGTTGATATTGTTCCCTCAAATAATTTAATGAGAAATAAGATCATATATTTTCATATTTCCTTTTTAATATAAAAACATTTAAGTCTGTTTATTTTCTTCTAACTATAGATCTCGGTATCCCATAGGTTTTGATAGAAATATTTTCCGTTTTAGTTTATTCTATATGGGTTTAATTTCAATTTTGATGGCCTTTGTGAACAAAACATCATTTACAGTTGATTTTTCTAATTCCTATGTATTTAAAATTTTTTGTTTTTTGCAATCATTTTATAACTTTTTTTTTAAACATCTTTAATGGAGTATAATTGCTTTACAATGGTGTGTTTGTGTCTGCTTAATAACAAAGTGAAACAGCTATACATATACATATATCACCATATCCCCTCCCTCTTGCATCTCCCTCCCATCCTCCCTATCCCACCCTTCTAGGTGGTCACAAAGCACTGAGCAGAACTTGCTGTGCTATGCAGCTGCTTCCCACCAGTTATCTATTTTACATTTGGTAGTGTACATATGTCCATGCCCCTCTCACTTCGTCCCAGCTTACCCTTCCCCCTCCCCGTGTCCTCAAGTCCATTCTCTAAGTCTGCGCCTTTATTCCTGTACTGCCCATAGGTTCTTCAGAACCTTTTTTTTTTTTTTTTTTAGATTCAATATATATGTGTTAGCATATGGTATTTGTTTTCTCTTTCTGAGTTACTTCACTCTGTATGACAGACTCTACGTCCATCCACCTCACTACAAATAACTCAATTTCGTTTCTTTTTATGGCTGAGTAATATTCCATTGTATATAGGTGACATATCTTCTTTACCCATTCATCTGTCGATGGACACTTATGTTGCTACAATGTCCTGGCTACTGTAAATAGAGCTGCAATGAACATTGTGGTACATGGCTCTTTTTGAATTATGGTTTTCTCTGGGTATATGCCCAGTAGTGGGATTGCTAGGTCATATGGTAGTTCTATTTTTAGTTTTTTAAGGAACCTCCTTACTGTTCTCCACAGTGGCTGTACTAACGTACAATTCCACCAACAGTCCAAGAGGGTTCCTTTTGCTCCACACCCTCTCCAGCATTTATTGTTTCTAGATGTTTAGATGATGGCCATTCTGACTGGTGTGAGGTGATACCACATTGTAGTTTTGATTTGCATTTCTCTAATGATTAATAACGTTGAGCATTCTTTCATGTGTTTGTTGGCAATCTGTATATCTTCTTTGGAGAAATGTCTATTTAGGTCTTCTGCCCATTTTTGGATTGGGTTGTTTGTTTTTTTTGATATTGAGCTGCATGAGCTGCTTGTAAATTTTGCAGATTAATCCTTTGTCAGTTGCTTCGTTTGCAAATATTTTCTCCCATTCTGAGGGTTGTCTTTTCGTCTTTTTTATGGTTTCGTTTGCTGTGCGAAAGCTTTTAAGTTTTCATTAGGTCCCATTTGTTTATTTTTGTTTTTATTTCCATTTCTCTAGGAGGTGGGTCAAAAAAGGTCTTGCTGTGATTTATGTCATAGAGTGTTCTGCCTATGTTTTCCTCTAAGAGTTTGATAGTGTCTGGCCTTCCATTTAGGTCTTTAATCCATTTTGAGTTTATTTTTGTGTATGGTGTTTGGGAGTGTTCTAATTTCATTCTCTTACATGTAGCTGTCCAGTTTTCCCTGCACCACTTATTAAAGAGGCTGTCTTTTCTCCATTGTATATTCTTGCCTCCTTTATCAAAAATAAGGTGACCATATGTGCCTGGGTTTTTCTCTGGGCTTTCTATCCTGTTCCATTGATCTATATTTCTGTTTTTTGTGCCCAAACCATACTGTCTTGATTACTGTAGCTTTGTAGTATAGTCTGAAGTCAGGGAGCCTGATTCTTCCAGCTCCATTCTTCTTTCTCAAGATTGCTTTGCTATTCATGGTATTTGTGTTTCCATACAAAATTGTGAAATTTTTTGTTCTACTTCTGTGAAACATGCCATTGGTAGTTTGATAGGGATTGCACTGAATCTGTAGATTGCTTTGGTAGTATAGTCATTTTCACAATGTTGAGTCTTCCAATCCAAGAACATGGTATATCTCTCCTTCTGTTTGTATCATCTTTGATTTCTTTCATCAGTGTCTTATAGTTTTCTGCATACAGGTCTTTTGTCTCGTTAGGTAGGTTTATTCCTAGGTATTTTATTCTTTTTGTTGCAATGGTAAATGGGAGTGTTTTCTTAATTTCTCTTTCAGAATTGTCATCATTAGTGTATAGGAATGCAAGAGATTTCTGTGCATTAATTTTGTATCCTGCTACTTTACCAAATTCATTGAGTACCTCTAGTAGTTTTCTGGTAGCATGTTTAGGATTCTCTGTTTATAGTATCTTGTCATCTGCAAACGGTGACAGTTTTACTTCTCTTCTGATTTGGATTCCTTTTATTTCTTTTACTTCTTTGATTGCTGTGGCTAAAAATTCCAAAACTATGTTGAATAATAGTGGTGAGCGTGGGCAACCTTGTCTTGTTCCTGATCTTAGAGGAAATGTTTTTATTTTTTCACCATCAAGAATGACGTTGGCTGTGGGTTTCTCATATATGTCCTTTATTATGTTGAGGTAAGTTCCCTCTGTGCCTACTCGCTGGAGAGTTTTTATCATAAATGGGTGTTGAATTTTGTTGAAGGCTTTTCCTGTATCTATTGAGATGATCATATGGTTTTTCTCCTTCAATTTTTTATTATGGTTTACCATTATGATTGATTTGCATATATTGTAGAATCCTTGCATTCCTGGGATAAACCCCACTTGATCATGGTGTATGATCCTTTTAATGTGCTGTTGGATTCTGTTTGCTAGTATTTTGTTGTGGATTTTTGCATCTATGTTCATCAGTGATATTGGCCTGTAGTTTTCTTTCTTTGTGACATCTTTGTCTGGTTTTGGTATCAGGGTGATGGTGGCCTCGTAGAATGAGTTTAGGAGTGTTTATCCCTCTGTTATATTATGGAAGAGTTTGAGAAGGGTAGGTGTTAGCTTGTCTCTAAATGTTTTGTAGAAGCCACCTGTGAAGCCATCTGGTCCTGGGCTTTTGTTTGTTGGAAGATTTTTAATCACAGTCTCAATTTCAGTGCTTGTAATTGGTCTGTTTATATTTTCTATTTCTTCCTGGTTCAGTCTCAGAAAGTTGTGCTTTTCTAAGAATGTGTCCATTTCTTCCAGGTTGTCCATTTTATAGGCATATAGTTGCTTGTAGTAATCTCTCATGATACTTTGTATTTCTGCAGTGTCAGTTGTTACTTCTCTTTTTTCATTTCTAATTGTATTGATTTGAGGCTTCTCCCTTTTTTTCTTGATGAGTCTGGCTAATATTTTATCAATTTTGTTTATCATCTCAAAGAAACAGCTTTTAATTTTGTTGATCTTTGCTATCATTTCCTATATTTGTTTTTCATTTATTTCTAATCTGATTGTTATGATTTCTTTCCTGTTCTAATTTTGGGGTTTTTTGTTCTTCTTTCTCTAATTGCTTTAGTTGTAAGTTCAGGTTGTTTATTTGAGATGTTTCTTGTTTCTTGAGGTAGAATTGTATTGCTCTAAAGTTCCCTCTTAAAACTGCTTTTGCTGCATCCTATAGGTTTTGGTTCCTCATGTTTTCATTGTCATTTGTTTCTAGGTATTTTTTGATTTCCTCTTTTATTTCTTCAGTGATCTCTTGGTTATATATTAGTGTAGTGT